>NW_022162153.1:0-7640 GCF_008728515.1 Papio anubis | reverse complement strand
GCTCAGTATGCATCTTCTCACAAAAAAAATGATGCAGCCAGATGGCTGTCTGAAAGATTGGTAAGACAAATAAATCATAACCATTGTCAGTCCAGGGAAGATAAATCTCCCTGAGAAGTTTCTTCCTTTTTGTTGTTCAGAAAATGAAGCCTAACATGAGATTCCTTTGGAAAGTAATCGCTTTATATAGCATAGTGACAGTCTATGCAGGTTTTGGTGACCCTCGTAAAGCAAGAGAATTAATACGAAAACGATACGGCCAGCCTTGTGACTGCAGAGGGAGACAAATATCTGAACCTCCGTCAGACAGAATTACCCAGGTGACTTGCACGGGCAAGACAGCTTACCTAATGCCAGACCAGTCATGGAAATGAAAAGTGCTGTTTTTACGCCAACAAATCCGGAATCCTCAGAGATGGGATCAAGACTTTACAAGAAGAACTAGAAAAGCGCAGAAAAGGTCTGGCTGCCAATCCATTGTGGACTGGACTCGATGGACTTCTCCCCTATCTCCTGCCATTTCTTGGTTCTTTACTTACTCTTCTAATCTTTTTCACTCTCGGGCCTATAATCCTTAATGAGCTCATGGCATTCGTCAGACAAAAAATCGAGGCCTTTCAGGCCAAACCTATACAGGTCCATTATCATCGCCTTGAGATGACTGAAAATGGTGAGTCTTATTTGCCTTAATAGGACCACCTCCCCTGTGAGCTGAACTGGACAGTCAATGACGGGTAAGAGGACACTATCTGCACCAGAGCCTAAGACAGGAGGGCCGCCCTTGCTGCTGCCTTATCCCATGATGGGCCTAGAAGGTGGGGATGAGTTGACCCAACCTAAGACAGGCGCAGTTCCCGAGGGGTCGTTTTCTCGTCATAAACACTGTGCACCTGTCCGAGCAGCACGACCGTGACATAGCTGTAATACAATAGACGACATTAAAACGCCTGAGCTTGCCCTCCATTTCCACCTTACACCTCCTCCTATCTTTGCTCTTTCCCCTGCATTACTCCCCAAAGATGGCCCTCTTTCCGCTTCTTCCCTCACCCATTTTCCCCGCCACTAAAAATTGTGCTACCTGACACGCAAGAGAGAGGCCTACATGACGCTCGACCACGCCACCACAATACCTACTCCACACATCCTCCCATGAAGTAGATTCATTTCTTCTACTCGGCCTAAACCTCTCCCTCTGGCGTATATAAGGCACTGCACTGCCAGCCATTAAAAGGGGACTGAGGAGAGTACTGTCTTGTTCCATTTCTCCTATCTCTGTTCCGCAAATTCTCACCCCATTTCACAGAACACAGCAAAGGTCTAAGAAAGCTTCTCACACGGAGGATATTTCTCTCCTTTGGCCTTATACTCTTCAGTGGGATCCTAAATTGTTCTCACACCACAGAAAAAGGCTAGCAAAGACCTCACGAATACAGATATAACTCTGTGAGTGGAAGTCACACTTCACAAAGCAGCTCTCAGAAAGCTTATTTCTACTTTTCTCTGAGGATATTTTTCACCAATGCCCCGGCCCAACATCACTTTCAAATTCCAGAAGAACAAGCTTACGAAATGCTTCTTGAGGTGAGGCTGTAACTCTGTCAGATGAACTTAACAGAACACCAAGCCGCTTCTCAGAAAGTTTTCCAGATTTCATCTGATGATATTTCATTTTGCACCATAGCCTTCTATGGGGTTTCCAAAACACTACTTTGCAAATTCCACACAAGAACTGTCTTAGCGAAAGGTTTCTTGAGGGAAAGCTGCATTCTGTGGAGATGATTTCATGGAACACAAAGAAGTTTCTCAGAAAACTATCTTTCTTTGTTATCGCAGGATTTTGGCCCTATAATTCTTAAAGGATCCAAAATATCTGTTCTCAGATCCTACAGAAATAAGGCTAGCAAGGAGATCCACGAAAAACAGATGCAACTCTGTGAGGAAGTCACACATCACAAAGCAGTTCCTCAGAAAGCTTCTTTCCAGTTTTCCTTATAATGCCCTCTTTCTCACCATAGCCCCATGGGCTTCCTGGGGACACTTTGCTAATCTTACAAGAACAGGCTTGAAGAGGGTCTCTTTGAGGGGAAAGCTTGTAACTCTGTGAGATGAATTAACAGAACACTAAGCAGTTCCTCAGAAAGCTTCTTTCCAGATTTCATCTCAGGATATTTCCTTTTTCACCATAGTCCTATATGGGCTTCCAAATATCACTTTGCAAATTCCACAAGGACTGTCTTAGCAAAAGGCTTCTTGAGGGGAAAGCTGTAACTCTTTGAGATGATATAACAGAGCACAAAGCAGTTTCTCAGAAAGTTCATTCTCTTTGTTATCGGAGGATGTTTCCTTTAGCCCTATAAACTTCAAAGGGATCCGAAATATCTGTTCTCAGAATCCAGAGAAATAAGGCTAGCAAAGAGATCCACGAAACACAGATGTAACTCTGTGAGTGGAAGTCACACATCACAAAGCAGTTTCCCAGAAAGTTTCTTTCCAGTTTTTCTCAGAGGATATTTTCTTTACCAACCATAGCCCTCTATGGCCTTCCAAATATCACTTTGCAAATTCCACAAGAACAGGCTTAGCGAGCGGCTTCTTGAGGGGAAAGCTGTAACTCTGTGACATGAATTAACAGAACACTAAGCAGTTTCTCAGAGAGCTTCTTTCCAGATGTCATCTGAGGATATTTCCTTTTTCTCCATAGCCCCCTATGGGCTTCCAAATATCACTTTGCAAATTCCACAAGAACTGTCTTAGGGAAAGGCTTCTTGAGGGGAAAGCTGTAACTCTGTGAGATGATTTCACAGAACATGAAGAAGATTCTCAGAAAGCACCTTTCTCTTCGTTGTCGGAGCATATTTCCTTTGACCCTGTAGTCCTCAAAGGGATCTGAAATATCTGTTCTCAAATTCCACAGAAATAAGGCTAGCAAAGAGACCCACGAAATACAGATGTAACTCTGTGAGTGGGAGTCACACATCAAAAAGCAGTTCGTCACAAAGCTTCTTTACAGTATTTCTCTGAGGATATTTTCTCTATCACCATAGACCCTGGTGGGCTTCAAATATCACTTTATGAATTATACAAGAGCAGGCTTAGCGAGCGGCCTCCTGAGGGGAAAGCTGTAACACTGTGAGATGAATTAACAGAACATCTACAGTTTCTCAGAAAGCTTCCTTCCCAGATTTCTTCTGAGGATATTTCTTTTTTCACCACAGCCCTGTATAGGCATCCAAATATCACTTCTATGAATTCCATAAGAACTGTTTTAGCGAAGACTTTGTGGGAAAGCCGCAGATTCTCGTGAGATGATTTCCATGAACACAGAGAAGTTTCAGAAAGTTTCTTTGTTATCGGAGGATATTCCTGCCATCTCTATAGTCTCTTCAAAGGGATCCCAAATATCTGTTCTCACATTCCGTAGCGTAAGGCCAGCAGCAGACCCACGAAATACCATAATGTAACTCTGTGTGTTGAAGTCACACATCACAAAGCAGTTTCTCGTGAAAGCTTCCTTCCAGTTTCTTCGATGATATTTTCTTTTTCACCATAGCCCTCTATGGCTTCCAAAGTATCACTTCATTTAATCTTACAACAACAACACGCTTAGCTTAATGCTTGAGGGGAGCTGTAACTCTGTGAGATGAACTAACAGAACACTAAGCAGATTCTCAGAAGTCTTCTTTCCAGTTTTAATCTGAGGATATTTCCTTTTTCACCGTAGCCCTCTATGGGCTTCCAAATATCACTTTTCAAATTCCACAAGAACTCTCTTAGCGAAAGGATTCTTGAGGGGAAAACTGTAACTTTGTGAGATGATTTCACAGAACACAAAGAAGTTTCTCAGAAAGCTTCTTTCTCTTTGTTATCGGAGGATATTTCCTTTGGCCATATAGTCTTCAAAGGGATCCGAAATATCTGCTAACAGAATCCACAGAAATAAGGCTAGCAAAGAGATCCACGACATACAGATGTAACTCTGTGAGTGGAAGTCACACATCACAAAGCAGTTTCTCAGATAGCTTGTTTCCCGTATTTCTCTGAGATTATTTTCTTTTTCACCATAGCCCTCTATGGGCTTCCAAATATCACTTAGCGAATTCCACAAGAACAGGCTTAGCGAGCGGCTTCTTGAGGGGAAAGCTGTAACTCTGTGACATGAATTAACAGAACACTAAGCAGTTTCTCAGAAAGCTTCTTTCCAGATTTCATCTGAGGTTGTTTTCTTTTTCACCATAGCTCTCTATGGACTTTCAAATATCACTTTGCAAATTCCACAAGAACAGTCTTAGCGAAAGGCTTCTTGAGGGGAATGCTGTGTCTCTGTGAGAGGATTTCACAAAACACACAGAAGTTTCTCAGAAAGCTTCTTTCTCTTTGTTATCGGAGGATATTTCCGTTGGCCCTATAGTCTTCAAAGGGATCCGAAATATCTGTTCTCAGATTCCACAGAAGTAAGGCTAGCAAAGAGATCCACGAAATACCGATGTAACTCTGTGTGTTGAAGTCACACATCAAAAAGCAGTTTCTCAGAAAGCTTCCTTCCAGGTTTTCTCTGATGATATTTTCTTTTTCACCATAGCCCTCTATGGGCTTCCAAATATCACTTTACGAATTCCACAACAACACGCTTAGCGAGCGGCTTCTTGAGGGGAAAGTTGTAACTCTGTGAGATGAACTAACAGAACACTAAGCAGATTCTCAGATATCTTCTTTCCAGATTTCATCAGAGGATATTTCCTTTATCACCATAGCCTTCTACGGGTTTCCAAATACATTTCAAATTCCACAAATAAGAACTGGGTTCTTAGCTGGTGCTTCTTTGAGGGGAAAGCTGTAACTCTCTAGATGATTTTCAGAACGGAAGAAGTTTCTTAGAAAGCTTCCTTCACTTTGTTAACGGAGGATATTTCCTTTGGCCATATAGTTCTCTCAAGGATCCTAAACATCTGTTCTCAGATTCCACAGAAATACGGCTAGAAAAGAGATCTACTCTAAATAAAGATGTAACTTCAGGAGTGGGAAGTCACACATCACAAAGCAGTTTCTCAGAAAGCTTCTTTTCCTGTTTTTATCTGAGGATATTTTCTTTTCACCATGGCCCTAAGTGCTCAAATATCAATACGACCCACAAGAACAGGCTACTAACGCCCTCTGAAGGGAAAGCTGTAACTCTGTGAGATAAATTAACAGAATTCAAGCAGCTTCTCACAAAGCTTCTTTCCAGATTTCATCCTGGTGATATCTCCCTTTTTCACCATAGCCCCTCTATGGCTTTCTCAAATATCACATTGCCAATTCCACAAGAACCGTCTTAGCGAAAAGGCTTTGAGGGAAAGTTTTAACTCTGTGAGATGATTTCACAGGAACACGCGTTTCTAAAAGTTTTTCTGAGGATATTTCCTTTGGCCATATAGTCTTCAAAGGGATCCAGTCTTGTTCACAGAATCCACAAAGATAAGGCTAGAAAAGAGATCCATGAAATACAGTTATAATTTTATGGAAGCCCACATCACAAAGCAGTTTCAGAAAGCTTTGTTTCCCAGTTTTTCCTGAGGATATTTTCTTTTTAACCATAGCCCTCTAAGGGCCCCAAATATCACTTTAATTTCCAATGAACAGGCTTAGCTTAGCCACTTCATGAGGGGAAAGCTTTCGTAACTCCCAGAGATGAACAACAAAACAGTAAGCAGTTTCTCAGAAAGTTTTTTCCAGATTTCATCTGAGGATGTTTTCTTTCTCAATTCATAGCCCTCTATGGATCCTTTCAAATATCACTTTGCAAATCCACAAGAACAGTCTTAGCTAAAGACTTCTTGAGGGGAATGCTGTATCTCTGTGAGATGATTTCACAAAACACACAGAAGTTTTCAGAAAGCTTCTTTCTTTTGTTATCAGAGGATATTTTCATGGCCCTATAGTCTTCAAAGGGATCCCAAATATCTGTTCTCAGATTCCAGAGAAATAAGGCTAGCAAAGATGCCTGAAATAACGCATAACTCTGTGTGTTGAAGTCACACATCACAAAGCAGTTTCTCAGAAAGCTTCCTTCCAGGCTTTCCTGATGATGTTTCTTTTTTCACCATAGCCCCTATGGGCTCCAAAATATTGCTTTTCAAATTTACAAGAACTCTTATCGTTGATTCTGAGGGAAAGCTGCACTTTGTGAGATGATTTCACAGAACACAAGGAAGTTTCTCAGAAAGCTTCTTTCTCTTTGTTATCGGAGGATATTTCCTTTGGCCATATAGTCTTCAAAGGGATTCGAAATATCAGTTCTCAGATTCCACAGAAATAAGGCTAGCGAAGAGATGCACGAAACATTGGTGATGTAACTGTAAGTGGAAGTCAGCCACATCACACAACAGATTCTCAGAAAGTTTCTTTCAGTTTTTCTCTGAGGATATTTTTTCACCATCGCCCTCTTATGTATTTCCAAATATCACTTCGCTAATTCCACAAGAACCGCCTGGCAGGGAGTCTTCTTGAGGAAAGCTGTAACTGTGGGAGATGATTTCACAGAACACAAAGCCAGAAAGCTTCTTGTTATCGGAGGATATTTCCTTCGCCCCTGTAGTCTTCAAAGAGATCCAAAATATCTGTTCTCAGATTCCACAGAAATAAGGCTAGCAAATAGATCCACGAAATACAGATGATATTTTCTTTTTCACCATAGCCCTCTGTGGGCTTCCAAATATCACTTAGCGAATTCCACAAGAACAGGCTTAGCGAGCGGCTTCTTGAGGGGAAAGCTGTAACTCTGTGAGATGAATTAACAGAACACTAAGCAGTTTCTCAGAAAGCTTCTTTCCAGATTTCATCTGAGGATACCTCCTTTTTCACCATAGCCCTGTATGGGTTGCCAAGTATCATTTTGAAAATTCCACAAAAACTGTCTTAGCAAAAGGCTTCCTGAGGGGAAAGCTGTAACTCTTTGAGATGATTTCACAGAACACAAAGAAGTTTCTCAGAAAGCTTCTTTCTCTTTCTCATCGGAAGATATTTTCTTTGGCTCTATATTCTTCAAAGGGATCCGAAATATCTGTCCTCAGATTCCACAGAAATAAGGCTAGGAAAGAGATCCACGAAATACAGATGTAACTCTGTGAGTGGAAGTCACACATCACAAAGCAGTTTCTCAGAAAGATTCCTTCCAGTTTATCTCTGAGTATATTTTCTTTTTCTCTGTAGCCCTCCATGTGTTTCCAAATATTACTTTGCAAATTCAACAAGAACAGGCTTAGCGAGCGGCCTCTTGAGGGGAAAGCTGTAACTCTGGGAGATGAATTAACAGAACACTAAGCAGTTTCTGATAAAGCTTCTTTCCAGATTTCATCTGAGGATATTTCATTTTTCACCATAGCCCACTATGGGCTTACAAATATCACTTTCCCAATTCCACAAGAACTGTCTTAGCGAAAGGCTTCTTGAGGGGAAAGCTGTAACTCTGTGAGATGATTTCACAGAACACGAAGAAGTTTCTCAGAAAGTATCTTTCTGTTTGGTATCGGAGCATATTTCCTTTGGCCCTATAGTCTTCAAAGGGATCCGAAATATCTGCTCTCAAATTCCACAGAAATAAGGCCAGCAAAGAGATCCACGAAATACAGATGTAATTCTGTGAGTGGAAGTCACACATCACA
>NW_022162152.1:0-7648 GCF_008728515.1 Papio anubis | reverse complement strand
CAGAACACTAAGCAGTTTCTCAGAAAGCTTCTTTCCAGATTTCATATGAGGATATTTCCTTTTTCACCGTAGCCCTCTATGGGCATCGAAATATCACTTTGCCAATGGCACAAGAACAGGCTTAGCGAAAGGCTTCTTGAGGGGAAAGCTGTTACTGTGTGAGATGAATTCACAGAACACTAGGAAGTTTCTCAGAAAGCTTCTTTCTCTTGTTTCGGAGGATATTTCCTTTGGCCCAATAGTCTTCAAAGTGATCCGAAATATCAGTTTTCAGATTCCACAGAAAAAAGGCAAGCAAACAGATCCACGAAATACAGATGTAACTCTGTGAGTGGAAGTCAAATATCACAAAGCAGTCTCTCAGAAAGCTTTTTTGCAGTTTTTTTATGAGGATATTCTCTTTTTCACCATAGCCCTCTATGGGCTTCCAAATATCACTTTGCCAATTCCACAAGAAGAGGCTTAGTGAACGGCTTCTTGAGGGGAAAGCTGTAACTCTGTGAGATGAATTAACAGAACACTAAGCAGTTTCTCAGAAAGTTTCTTTCCAGATTTCATCTGAGGATATTTCGTTTTTCACAGTAGCCCTCTTTGGGCATCGAAATATCACTTTGCCAATTCCACAAGAACAGGCGTAGTGAAAGGCTTCTTCAGGGGAAAGCTGTAACTCTGGGAGATGATTTCACAGAACACAAAGAAGTTTCTCAGAAAGCTTCTTTCTCTTGTTATCGGAGGATATTTCCTTTGGACCTATAGTCTTCAAAGGGTTCCGAAATATCAGTTCTCAGATTCCACAGACATAAGGCTAGAAAACAGATCCACGAAATACAGATGTAACTCTGTGAGTGGGAGTCACACAAAACAAAGCAGTTTCTCCGAAAGCTTCTTTCCAGTTTTTCTCTGAGGATATTCTCTTTTTCACCATAGCCCTCTATGGGCTTCCAAATATCACTTTGCCAATTCCACAAGAACATGCTTAGCGAACGGCTTTTTGATTGGAAAGCTGTAACTCTGTGAGAAGAATTAACCTAACACTAAGCAGTTTCTCAGAAAGCATCTTTCCAGATTACATCAGAGGATATTTCTTTTTTCACCGTAGCCCTCTATGGGCATCTAAATATCACTTTGTCAATTCCAAAAAAGAACAGGCTTAGTGAGGGCTTCTTTGAGGGGAAAGCTGTAACTCTGTGGAGATGATTTCACAGATCACAAAGAAGCCTCAGAAAGCTTCTCTTTGTTATCGAGGATATATTTCCTTTGGCCCTATAGTCTTCTAAAGGATCCCAAATATCAGTTCTCAGATTCCACAGAAATAAGGCCAGCAAAGAGATCCACGAAATACAGTTTTAACTCTGTTAGTGGAAGTCACTCAGCAAAAAGCAGTTTCTCAGAAAGCTTCTTTCCAGGTTTTCTCTGAGGATATTCTCTTTTTCACCATAGCCCTCTATCACCTTCCAAATATCACTTTGCCAATTCCACAAGAACAGGCTTAGCGATCCGCTTCTGGAGGAGAAAGCTGTAACTCTGTGAGATGAATTAACAGAACACTAAGCAGTTTCTCAGAAAGCATCTTTCCAGATTTCATCTGAGGATATTTCCTTTTTCACCGTAGCCCTCTATGGGCATCGAAATATCACATTGCGAAATGCACAAGAACAGGCCTAGCGAAAGGCCTCTTGAGGAGAAACCTGTAAGTCCATGAGATGATTTCACAGAACACAAAGAAGTTTCTCAGAAAGCTTCTTTCTCTTTGTTATTGGAGGATATTTCCTTTGGCCCTATACTCTTCAAAGGGATCCGAATTATCAGTTCTTGGTTTCCACAGACATAAGTCTAGCAAACAAATACACGAAATACAGATGTAAATCTGTGAGTGGGAGTCACACAACACAAAGCAGTTTCTCAGAAAGCTTCTTTCCAGTTTTTCTCGGAGTATATTCTCTTTTTCACCATAGCCCTCTAGGGGCTTCCAAATATCACTTTGCCAATTCCACAAGAACAGGCTTAGCGAACGGCTTCTTGATTGGATAGCTGTAAATCTGTGAGATGAATTAACAGACCACTAAGCACTTTCTGAGAAAGCATCTTTCCAGATTTCATCTGAGGATATTTCCTTTTTCACCGCAGCCCTCTTTGGGCATCGAAATATCACTTTGCCAATTGCACAAGAACAGGCTTAGAGAAAGGCTTCTTTAGGGGAAATCTGTAACTCTGTGAGATGATTTCAGAGAACACAAAGAAGTTTCTCAGAAAGCTTCTTTCTCTTTGTTATCGGAGGATATTTCCTTTGGCCTTGTAGTCTTCAAAGGGATCCGAAATATCAGTTGTCAGATTCCACAGAAATAAGGCTAGCAAACAGATCCACGAAATACAGATGTAACTCTGTGAGTGGAAGTCCCACATCACAAAGCAGTTTCTCAGAAAGCTTCTTTCCTGGTTTTCTCTGAGGATATTCCGTTTTTTACAATCGCTCTCTATGGGCTTCCAAATATCACTCTGCCTATTCCACAAGAACAGGCTTCGCGAACGCCTTCTTGAGGGGAAAGCTGTGACTCTGTGAGATGAAATTACAGACACTAAGCAGTTTCTAAGAAAGCTTCTTTCCAGATTTCATCTGAGGATATTTCCTTTTTCACCGTAGCCCTCTAAGGGCATCGAAATACCACTTTGCCAATTCCACAAGAACAGGCTTAGCGAAAGGCTTCTTGAGGGTAAAGCTGTAACTCTGTGAGATGATTTCACAGAACACAAAGAATTTTCTCAGAAAGCTTCTTTCTCTTTGTATCGGTGGACATTTCCTTTGGCCCTATAGTCTGCAAAGGCATCCGAAATATCAGTTCTCAGATTCCACAGAAATAAGGCTAGCCAACAGATCCACGACAAACAGATGTAACTCTGTTGGTGGAAGTCACCCAACACAAAGCAGTTTCTGAGGAAGCTTCTTTCCAGTTTTTCTCTGAGGATATTCTGTTTTTCACCATAGCCCTCTATGGGCTTCGAAATATCACTTTGGCAATTCCAAAAGAACAAGCTTAGCGAACGGCTTCTTGAGGGGAAAGCTGTTACTGTGTGATATGAATTCACAGAACACCAAGCAGTTTCTCAGAAAAAGCTTCTTTCCAGATTTCCATCTGAGGACATTTTTTCAACGAGTCTCTATGGGCATTGAAATATCACTTTGCCAATTCCACAAGAACAGGTTTAGCTAAAGGCTTCTTTGAGGGTAGTTAACCCCTGTGAGTTGATTTCAGAACACAAAGAAGTTTCTCAGAAAGCTTTTCTCTTTGTTATTGAGGATATTTCCATTGGCCCTAGGTCTTCAAAGGATCCGGAATATCAGTTCTCAGATTCCACAAAATAAGTAAACAGATCCACGAAATACAGATGTAACTCTGTGAGTGGAAGTCACACATCACAAAGCAGTTTCTCAGGAAGCTTCTTTCCAACTTTTCTCTCTGAGGATATTCCCTCTTTTTTCCCTTATTAGCCCCCTCTTATGGGCTTCCAAATATCAATTTCTTTGAGAATTCCATAAGAAAAAAAAAGGGCTTAGCGAAAGGCTTCTTGAGGGGAAGCTGTAACTCTTTGAGATGATTTCCACAGAACACAAAGAAGTTTCAGAAAGCTTCTTCTTTGTTATCGGAGGATATTTCCTCGGCCCAATAGTCTTCAAAGGGATCCTAAATATCAGCTGTCACATTCCACAGAAATAAGGCTAGCAAACAGATCCAGGAAATACAGATGTAACTCCCAGGAGAGGAAGTCACACATCACAAAGAAGTTCTCTAGAAAGCTTCTTTCCAGTTTTTCTCTGAGGATATTCTCTTTTTCACCATAGAGCTCTATGGGCTTCCAAATAACACCTTGCCAATTTCACAAAAAGCAGGCTTAGTGAACGGTTTCTTGAGGGGAAAGCTGTAACCTGTGAGATGAATTAACAGAACACTAAGCAGTTTCTCAGAAAGTTTCTTTCCAGATTTCATCTGAGGATATTTCCTTTTTCACCGTAGCCCCTATGGGCATCGAAACATCACTTTGCAATTCCACAAGAACAGGTTTAGCTAATGGCTTTTGAGGGGAAGTCTGTAACCTGTGATGATTTCACAGAACACAAAGTTGTTTCTCACAGAGCTGCTTTCTTTGTTAATATCGGAGTGATATTTCCTTTGGTCCTATAGTCTCGTGATTTGAATATCAGTTCTCATATTCCACAGAAATAAGGCTTGGAAAAAAAGATCCATGAAATACAGATGTAACTCTGTGAGGGAAGTCACACATCACAAAGCAGTTTCTCAGAAAGTTTCTTCTTGTGATCGGAGGATATTTCCTTTGGCTTCATAGTCTTCAAAGGATCCGAAATAATATCGCTTCTTGTGATTCCAAGAAATAAGGCAAGGTAAACAGGATCCACCTAAATACAGATGTAACCCTGTGAGTGGAAGTGACACATCGCAGTGCTAAAGCCTCAAAACTTTCTGTTTTCTGATGATATTCTATTTTTCCCTGTAGCCCTATGGTTCAGCATAGCCCTCTATGGGCTTCCAAATATCACTTTGCGAATTCCCCAAGAACAGGCTTAGCGAGCGGCCACTTGAGGGGAAAGCTGTAACTCTGTGAGATGAATTAACAGAACACTAAGCAATTTCTCAGAAAGCTTCTTTACAGACTTCATCTGAGGATATTTCTTTTTTCACCATAGCCCTGTATGGGCTTCCAAATGGCACTTTGGAAATTCCACAAGAACTGTCGTAGCGAAAGGCTTCTTTAGGGGAAAGCTGTAACTCTGTGAGATGATTTCAAAGAACACAAAGAAGTTTCTCAGAAAGCTTCTTTGTGTTCTTTGAAATCATCTCACAGAGTTACAGCTTTCCCCTAAAGAAGCCTTAATGTAAGTCTGTGAGTGAAAGCCAACACATCACAGAAAGCAGTTTCCACTCGGAAAGCTTCTTTCCAGTTTTCTCTGAGGATATTTTCTTTTCACCAGCCCTCTGGGACTCCAAATATCACTTTGCAAAATCCACATGAGCAGGATTTATGGGCAGCCTCTTGAGGAGAGGCTGTAACTCTGTGAGTGGAGAATCCAGGTTTATCACAAAGCAGTTTCTTGAAAGCTTCTTTCAGTTTCTCTGAGGATATTTTCTTTTCACCATAGCCCTCTATGGAGCTTCAAATATATCACTTTGCAAATTCCACAAAAAGAACTGTCTTGGCGAGGCGGCTTCTTGAGAGAGGCTAATATCTCTGTGGGATGATTTCGCAGAACACAAAGAAAGATTCTCAAAAGCTTCTTTCTCTTTGTTATGGGAGGATATTTCTTTGGCCCTACAGTCTTCAAAAGGGATCACAAGTATCTGTTCTCCAGATTACCTACAAAGAAATAAGGCCAGCAAATGAATCCATGAAATACAGATGTAACTCTCTGTGAGTGGAAATCACACATCACAAAGCAGTTTCTCAGAAAGCATCTTTCAGTTTTTCTCTGAGGATATTTCTTTTTCACCATAGCCCTCTATGGGCTTCAAAATATCACTTTGCGAATTCCTTTAAGAACAGGCTTAATGACGGCCTCTTGAAGGAAAGCTGTAACTCTGTGAGATGAATTAATAACAGAACTAAGCAGTTCTCAAGCTTCTTTCAATTTTTCTCTGAGGATATTTTCTTTTCACCGTAGCCCTCTATGGGCACAAATATCACTTTGGAATTGACAAGATCAGAGCACACCGGCGGCCTCTTGAGGGAAGCTGTAGCAACTCTGCAGTGGAAGTCACATCACAAAGCATTTTCTCCAGAAAGCTTCTTTCCAGTTTTTCTCTGCGGATATTTTCTTTTCAGCATAGCCTCTATAGGCTGAAATATCACTTCTGCGAATTCCCAAAACAGGCTTAGCGGCGGCCACTTGAGGGAAGCTGTAACTCTGTGAGATGAATTAACAGAACACTAAGCAATTTCTCAAAGCTTCTTTAGACTTCATCTGAGGATATTTCTTTTTCACCATAGCCCTGTATGGGCTTCCAAATAAGCACTGGAAATTCACAGAACTGTGTGTGTGAAAGAAAGGCTTCTTTAGAGGAAGCTGTAACTCTGTGAGATGATTTCAAGAACACAAAGAAGTTTCTAAGAAACTGTCTTCTCTTTGTTATCATAGGATTTCCTTTTGGCCTATGAGGAGTCTTCAAGGGATCTGAAATATATGTTCTCAGTTCTACAAATAAGGCTAACCAAGAGATCCACAGAAAATACAGATGTAACTCTGTGAGTGGGAAGTCACACATCTAAGCAGTTTCTCAGAAAGCTTCTTTCCACTTTTTCTCTGAGGATATTTTCTTTTCACCATAGTCCTCTATTGGCTTCCGAAATATCACTTTTTAAAGATTTTCACAAGAAAGGAAACCTTGACTTCTTGAGGGGAAAACTTCAATAACACTGTGAGATGAATAAGACAGAACACTAAGCCGTTTTCAGAAACTTTCTTTCCAGATTTCATCTGAGGATATTTCCTTTTTCACTATAGCCCTCTATCGGCTTCCAAATATCACTTTGCAAATTCCACAAGAACTGTCTTAGCGAAAGCCTTCTTGACGGGAAAGCTGTATCTCTGTGAGATGATTTCACAGAACACAAAGAAGTTTCTCAGAAAGATTCTTTCTCTTTGTTATCGGAGGATATTTCCTTTGGCCCCATAGTCTTCAAAGGGATCCGAAATATCTGTTCTCACATTCCACAGGAATAAGGCTAGCAAAGAGATCCACGAACTACAGATGTAACTCTGTGAGTGGAAGACACACATACAAAGCAGTTTCTCAGAAAGATTCTTTCCAGTTTTTCTCTGAGGATATTTTCTTTTTTACCATAGCCCTCTATGGGCTTCCAAATATCACTTTTCAAATTCCATAGGAACTGTCTTAGCGTAAGGCTTCTTGAAGGGAAAGCTGTAATTCTATGAGATGATTTTTCAGAACACAAAGAAGTTTCTCAGAAAGCTTCTTTCTCTTTGTTATCGGAGGATATTTCCTTTGGCCCTGTAGTCTTCAAAGGGATCCGAAATATCAGTTGTCAGATTCCACAGAAATAAGGCTAGCAAAGAGATCCACGAAATACAGATGTAACTCTGTGAGTGGAAGTCACACATCACAAAGCAGTTTCTCAGAAAGCTTCTTTCTCTTTGTTATCGGAGGATATTTCCTTTGGCCCTATAGTCTTCAAAGGGATCCGAAATATCTGTTCTCAGATTCCACAGAAATAAGGCCAGCAAAGAGATGCACAAATACAGATGGAACTCTGTGAGTGGAAGTCAAACATACCAAAGCAGTTTCTCAGAATGTTTCTTTCCAGTTTTTCTCTGAGGATATTTCCTTTTTCACCATAGCCCTCTATGGGCATCCAAATATCACTTTGCAAATTACAGAAGAACTGACTTAGCGAAAGGCTTTTTCATGGGAAAGCTGTAACTCTGTGAGATGATTTCACAGAACACAAAGAAGTTTCTCAGAAAGCTTCTTTCTCTTTGTTATCGGAAGATATTTCCTTTGGCCCTATAGTCTTCAAAGGGATCCGAAATATCTGTTCTCAGATTCCACAGAAATAAGGCTAGCAAAGAGATCCACTCACAGAGTTACATCTGTATTTCGTGGATCTCTTTGCTAGCCTT
>NW_022162151.1:0-7656 GCF_008728515.1 Papio anubis | reverse complement strand
CGCCATTCTCCTGCCTCAGCCTCCCGAGTAGCTGGGACTACAGGCGCTCACCACCTCGCCCGGCTAGTTTTTTGTACTTTTTAGTAGAGACGGGGTTTCACCGTTGGCAAGGCTGGTCTCGAACTCCTGACCTCAGGTGATCTGTCTGCCTAGGTCTCCTAAAGTGCTGGAATTACAGGCACCAGCCACCCCACCCAGCTGAGTTGATGTTCTTATATTCCTAGTTTGTTGAATGCTTTTATCATGAATACTTTAAATGCATTATTTTCTTAAATTATATAGAAAATGAAGTGTGAAATTGCAAACCAAAGTTACAGTAATACTAGCTTTTGAACTAATAATATTTTTTTCAAAAAAAAATATATATATATATGTATTTTTTTTTTTTTTGAGACGGAGTCTCGCTCTGTCACCCAGGCTGGAGTGCAGTGGCCGGATCTCTGCTCACTGCAAGCTCCGCCTCCCGGGTTTACGCCATTCTCCTGCCTCAGCCTCCCGAGTAGCTGGGACTACAGGCGCCGCCACCACGCCCGGCTAATTTTTTGTATTTTTAGTAGAGACAGGGTTTCACTGTGTTAGCCAGGATGGGGGAAAGGACTTTTCACAAGGCATTTCCACATTTCTCACCTTTCACTTTCCACTCTGTCTACCCCACTATTCTGAGTGAGATCCTTTAGAACAGTGGTCTCCAAATCTTTTTGGCACCAGGGTCTGGTTTCCTGGAGGATAATTTTTCCAGACAGCAGTGGTGGGGGGATGTTTCAGGATGAAACTGTTCCACCTCAGATCATCAGACATTAGATTCTCATAAGGAGCATACAACAGAGATCCCTCCCATGCACAGTTCACAATAGGGTCTGTGCTCCTATGAGAATCTAATGCCACTGCTGATCTGACAGGAGGCAGAGCTCATGCAGTAATGCTTGCTCCCCTATGGCTCACTTCCTGCTCTGCGGCCTGTTTCCTATTGGGTTACGAAGCCCTACTGGTCTGTAGCCAGGGAGTGGGGGATCCCTGCTTTAGGACATTCTTTTTTTTTTGAGATGGAGTCTCGCTCTGTTGCCTAGGCTGCAGTGCAGTGGCGTGATCTTGGCTCACTGCAACCTTTGCCTCCTGAGTTCAAGTGATTTCTGGCTAATTTTTGTATATTTTTAAATAAAGGCGGGCTTTCGTTATGTTGGCTAGGTGGTGTCCAATTCCTAACTTCAAATGATCCACCCCTTGGCCTCCCAAAGTGCTAGCGTTATAGGCGTGAGCCACAGTGCTGGCCAAGAACATTCTTCATTTCACTCCTTACCTCTCACTCTCATGGCAAGGCATTTTTTCTTACACTTATTCACTAAGTAAAATCCTTCACAGATGGGGAAATGTTAAAAGAATGATCATACACAGCTGCATGATACAACTCCTATCAAGTGGTTGCTAAGCATTTCCTCCTTAAACCAGTCCACTTGCAGAAAAAGACTAATCTATATAGATCTAGGGAAATATGAAATGGGAGTAGTTTACTTTATCCACCACGCATTTAATCTGATAACTGATATACTACTTCTGAGACGTTTATTTATGAGAGTACTTGCAAAATTGTACAAAAAATGAGTGCTTTTAGAGATTTTATTCTTCTTATTGGCTGATTTTATTTACCACTTCAGACCTTTTATTATAGCTTCTAAGCTGTTAACAGGGATCACGAATAAATGATTAAAAAGCCATATACGCTAAAAATTTTCTGAAACTTGGAATTCTAACTAGTAGACTATCTATGACAAATCATGAATAAATTTATTAATGGTATTCACCAAAGAACTAGTCCAGAAACTCAACAGGTTTCTTCTATTTGTTGAATTCTCTCTGATGCTATAAAAGTGCCAGACACATTTGCACAGATAAATATTTGACATAAAACACAGTGGAACAAAAACAATATTCAAAATGAAGAAATACAAACACACATTCAAAATACGCATTTTTATTTACCTTAGTGGTCCACAAAGAGTGAGGCCAAAAAACCACAAGAGTGAAATAATACACCCAGCAACTGCATGTTTAAATATTTTGATCCACTATAAATGGAAACAAAAAAATTAAAAATTTCAGTCACATATATTTTGCTGTATATTCCAATTTTAAATAAAATACAGAAAGATAATAATAACAAATATTTTAAAGGTGAAATAATTACGTATTTTGAAATTAAGTAGAACACATAAGATCCCTTGACTAAGTCTAGATTTCCAAGACAGTATTCTGGGCTGGGTGCGGTGACTCACGCCTGTATCCTAGCACTTTGTGAGGCTGAGGCAGGTGGATCACCTGAGGTCAGGAGTTCAAGACCAGGCTGGCCAATATAGTGAAACCCCATCTGTACTAAAAATACAAAAATGAGCTGGGTGTGGTGGCAGATGCCTGTAATCCCAGCTACTCAGGAGGCTGAGGCAGGAGAATCGCTTGAACCTGGAAGGTGGAGATTGCAGTGAGCCAAGATTGCGCCACCGCACTGCAGCCTGGGCGATGGAGCAAGACTCTTTCTCAAAAAAAAAAAAAAAAAAAAAAAAAAAAGACAGTATTCTGTTTTCCATTGTCTATATTCTTGTCTGCTAGTAGATTTTGAAATCTTTTTCTTCAGAGTACAATTTTATGATTTCTCAGTTTCTCACTAGTTTCCTAGGATCATTTAACTTTTTGTCTTTAAATTCTTTTCTACCAGGAATTTTTAGTGATCCAATTATCTGAAAGGAGAGAAAAAAGTTAAGATGGGGCTTAGACTGTTAATCCTATTTTAAAAAATGTTCTTGGTCTCTGAAACAGAAGTACTTAAATTTGTCTTTCTAATAAAAAAATTATGACACAGGTTTGTAAGTCATGGTATAAAGCAAACATGTAGTATGGTATAACTGCTGCCCAAAGAAGTGATGATGTGAGATGATTATGCAAAATGTAGGACAGTTCTAGTTTGAACCACAGCTGCCTAAAGAGAATAGTGACAATGATCATGAGGGTGTCACACTGTCACAATGATGAGGCATCATTCCAAAAACTTCATAAGTATTAATTCATTTTTTCCTCACAGTTCCATTAGGAAGTTACTATTATCTCCATTTTACAGGTGAGCAAATTAAGGTAGAGAGAAATCAAGTAACTTGCCCAAAGTAAAGGTCAGTAAGGAGGACAGACAGAACATGCCTTTGACTCCAGAAACCTCACTCTTAACCCCTATGCTTTGTCAGCTTTCCAGTGACATTTGTACTAGGCTCTTGGGCATGCTTTCATGTCCAATTTGTAAATCTTTCAGAATAAGAAGTGTGTACTGAAGAAAACAATTACATGAATGCTTTATAATTTTTTTTAGCCTCTTAAAACATTTCATGATCTGAGTACTTTATGGTTTAAAGTCTCCATTCAGAAAAGACAAGAGCAAGTTAACTCTAAAATTGTTCTGCGGCATATCTTAAATTATTAAGTACCCATTATCAAAACATAAGCACTGCATCCTGGCCCACTAAACGAGAAGCTGCTAGGAATAAAAGATTCTGCAAAGATCTTACCTGGTGTTTGGTAATAGTTTTCCCAGAAGAAAATGGCTTTTGAAACAAAACCATAAAAAATGCAGTCCTGTAAATATTGAAACATTAATATATTAATATTAATCAATATTAGACACAAGATACAGTTTTAAGACACTTATTTTAAACAAATATGCCAGAACTTGAAGTGTTATCCTCTGAATAAATCATACTGGAGAATTATACTCATTTTAGTAAAACTCCTTTTCAACATTTAGAGAATTTTTTTTTTTTTTTTGAGATAGAGTCTTGCTTTGTTGCCAGGCTGGAGTGCAGTGGCGTGATCTTGGCTTACTGCAACCTCCACCTCCTGGGTTCAAGCAATTCTCCTGCCTCAGCCTCCTGAGTAGCAGGGATTGCAGGCACGCGCCACCATGCCCAGCCAATTTTTTGTATTTTTAGTAGAGACGGGGTTTCAACATGTTGGCCAGGCTGGTCTCGAACTCCTGACCTCGGTTGATCTGCCTTCCTTGGCCTCCCAAACTGCTGGGAAAACAGGCATGAGCAACCACGCCTGGCCGAGAACTCTTATTTTCTGTCTTCAGAACCAGCTAACAAGCCACAAAAGTAAAGGAGTCAAAATTTTTTTTATATCTTAAAATACCAAAGAAAATAATTCCTATTTTCTCTAAAATTCAGTAATAAATCTTGAAATAGTATAATGAAAATGAAGAAATTACTAATTATACGTCCCTACCTTTCACATTGCCAAAACAGTTGTATAAAAATGCACCCAACTTGGTCAGGCATGGTGGCTCAAGCCTGTAACCCCAGCACTTTGGGCGGCTGAGGTGGGCAGATCACCTGAGGTCAGGAGTTGGAGACCAGCCTGGCCAACATGGGAAAACCCCGTGTCTACTAAAAAAAATACAAAAATTAGCCAGCCATGGTGGGACACACCTGTAATCCTAGCTACTCAGGAGGCTGAGGCAGAATTGCTTGAACCCAGGAGGCAGAGGCTGCAGTGAGTTGAGATTGAGCCACTGCACTCCATCCTGGGCAACCGAGCCAGACTGTCTCAAAATAAATAAATAAATAAAAAATAAAAAAAGCACATAACCGGTGACTTAATATTTCTTAATCAATAATCTATTTCCCAAATTACCAAAATTATACTCCCAAGAGTGCTTTTTTTAAATGGAGTCTTGCTCTATTGCCCAGGCTGGAGTGCAATGGCACAATCTCAGCTCACTGTGCAACCTCCGCCTCCCAGGTTCAAGCGATCCTCCTGTCTCAGACCCCCTAGTAGCTGGGACTACAGGCATGTGCCACCATGCTTGGCTAATTTTTGTATTTTTAGTAGAGATGGGGTTTTGCCACGTTGGCAAGGCTGGTTTCCAACTCCTGACCTCAGGTGATCAACCCCCGTCGGCCTCCCAAAGTGCTGGGATTACAGGTGTGAGCCACTGCACCCAGATGACTCCCAAGAGTCTTTAATTGGTTTTTATTAACAGAGAGGGTGGTCACTATCAATCTCAAGATCCAAGAAATCTTTATTCAGAATTTCTTATATGTAGGCTGGGCGTGGTGGCTCATGCCTGTAATCCCAGCACTTTGGGAGGCTGAGGCGGGCGGATCACAAGGTCAAGAGATTGAGACCATCCTGGCCAACATGGTGAAACCCTGTCTCTGTTAAAAATACAAAAATTAGTTGGGCATGGTGGTGAGCACCTGTAGTTCCAGCGACTCGGGAGGCTGAGGCAGGAGAACTGCTTGAACCCGGGAGGCAGTGATCTTGCAGTGAGCCAAGATCACGCCACTGCACTCCAGCCTGGTGACAGAGTGAGACTGTGTCTCAAAAAAGAAAAAAAAAAAGCATTTCTTATAAGTAGGATAATTTAATGTACATACTGTATGAGGACTGTACTAAGAAAGGATTATGTAGTGAACACAGCCCAACCATAGTTTAACTTAGAAAATAAGGAATATTTGTTCCAAGACAGGCCTCAGATAACACCCTGTGCCTGTTTGAAGATTAGGTTGTGTCAGTCAAATAGTGTAGGAATCCCTAGTGTCCCTGAGACCCTTTCAGGAAGTCAGCAAGGTTAAAATGATTTTCAAAAAAATACCAAGACATTATCTGCCCCTTTCACTCTTATTCTCCCAGGAGTGTAGAGCGAAATTGCTAATACTGCAACAGGTTCAATACTGAGGCACTTATGAGAATCTGGCTATCCTCTATTAAGCCAGATATTAAAATCAATTTGCAAAAATCTCATCAAAGTCTGTGTTTAGGCAAGTGATTAGAGCACAACAATCCCTTTTCTTTCCAGTCTCTTTGTACCTCTAATCTTAAGTGTACTCCCAGTTAAAAAAATTTATCAAATACTTGTCAGGAGGAACAAATAAAATATTGCATGTAAAGTTTCTTAAAGATACTCTGTTAAAACAGGATTTTCAAAGAAATAAAAAAATCAAGAAAAAAAAAATCCACACACTCACCCAAGTTTTAATATAAAAATGAATTGAACAATGTGAACAGCTTTTAGGAGATCATATGATTCGAAAAGTCCGACAGCCTTCAAAAATTTAGTGAAACATAATAACACAATGTATTTTGTTAATCTGAAAAATAAAAGCAGAAACAATTTTTAGTATCATTGAAATTACAAGGAACTCATCAATCTGGTTTTTTAAACAAGAGGTCCTTATAGAAACCATAGAAATATACATAAACAAAAAATGAAACAAAACAAAGTCCCCAAACAACTCACCACCCACATGATAATTACTGTTGACTTTTTTTTTCAAATCATAGAGACGGGGTCTCAATGTGTTGCCCAGGCTGGTCTCGAACTTCTTGGGTCAAGCAATCCTCCAGCTTTGGTCTCCCAAAGTGCTGGGATTACAGGTGTGAGCCACCGCGCCCAACCTGCTGTTAACATTTTGAGGCCAGGTGCGGTAGCTTGAGACCAGCCTGGGCAACATGGCAAAAGCCTATCTCTACAAAAAATACTAAGAATTAGCCAGGCATTATGGCGCGTGGCAGCAGTCTCAGCTCCTTGGGAGGATCACCTGAGCCTGGAAGGCTGAGGTTGCAGTGAGCTGTGATAGTGTCACTGCACTCCAGCCTGGGCAACAGAGTGAGACCCTGTCTCAAAGTACAAACAAGCAGGCTGGGTGCTCATGCCTGTAATCCCAGCACTTTGGGAGGCCTAAGTGAGTGGATCACGTGAAGTCTGGAACTCAAGACCAGCCTGGCCAACATGGTGAAAACTCACCTCTACTAAAATACAAAAATTAGCTGAGCGTGGTGGCAGGTGCCTGTAATCCCAGCCATTTGGGAGGCTGAGGCAAGAGAATCGCTTGAACCCGGGAGGCAGAGGTTGCAGTGAGTCAAAACTGCACCACTGCACTTCAGCCTAGATAACAGAGTGAGACTCTGTCTCAAAACAAAAACCAACCAACCACAACATTTTGGGTTTCTTTTCAATGTATATGAATGATTATGTACAGCTACAGTCTACTTTAACAAAAAATGCCCAACAAAAAATGAAAATTTTCTTGATCAAGTTGCTGGACTATTTTGTTATCTGCTTTCTAACTTAATAACTCCTCCAAACAAATAAGGAGAACTAAATAAAAACTAAATTCTGTTATGAAATGAAAAGACCACAATAAAGGAAGAAACGGAAGAATGGTAAATGCCTTTGGTTCGCGCCTCTTCTGCCTTGTTAAGTGACTATAGTGAGAGTTGTGGTTGAAAGGTCAATTGACTGGACCTAGAGTCCTAAAAAGGCTCAGGAATTGGAAACACCTCAGGAGGGGAATGAGAAGCTGAAAAGAAGAGGATCTCTAGGAAGTCTTCCAAGTAATCAGATTCCCAGGTTCCTGCCCAGCCGGCAGGCAACTCTCTCTCCTCAACCACTATTAGGAGTCACGAGTCATAGCCTCTGGCAAGGTCACTTAAATTTCCTGAAGTAGACAACTCTGCTGGCTTTATAAGAGAATGTCCTGGCCGGGCGCGGTGGCTCAAGCCTGTAATCCCAGCACTTTGGGAGGCCGAGACGGGCGGATCACGAGGTCAGAAGATCGAGACCATCCTGGCTAACACGGTGAAACCCCGTCTCTACTAAAAAATACAAAAAACTAG
>NW_022162150.1:0-7656 GCF_008728515.1 Papio anubis | reverse complement strand
CGCCATTCTCCTGCCTCAGCCTCCCGAGTAGCTGGGACTACAGGCGCTCACCACCTCGCCCGGCTAGTTTTTTGTACTTTTTAGTAGAGACGGGGTTTCACCGTTGGCAAGGCTGGTCTCGAACTCCTGACCTCAGGTGATCTGTCTGCCTAGGTCTCCTAAAGTGCTGGAATTACAGGCACCAGCCACCCCACCCAGCTGAGTTGATGTTCTTATATTCCTAGTTTGTTGAATGCTTTTATCATGAATACTTTAAATGCATTATTTTCTTAAATTATATAGAAAATGAAGTGTGAAATTGCAAACCAAAGTTACAGTAATACTAGCTTTTGAACTAATAATATTTTTTTCAAAAAAAAATATATATATATATGTATTTTTTTTTTTTTTGAGACGGAGTCTCGCTCTGTCACCCAGGCTGGAGTGCAGTGGCCGGATCTCTGCTCACTGCAAGCTCCGCCTCCCGGGTTTACGCCATTCTCCTGCCTCAGCCTCCCGAGTAGCTGGGACTACAGGCGCCGCCACCACGCCCGGCTAATTTTTTGTATTTTTAGTAGAGACAGGGTTTCACTGTGTTAGCCAGGATGGGGGAAAGGACTTTTCACAAGGCATTTCCACATTTCTCACCTTTCACTTTCCACTCTGTCTACCCCACTATTCTGAGTGAGATCCTTTAGAACAGTGGTCTCCAAATCTTTTTGGCACCAGGGTCTGGTTTCCTGGAGGATAATTTTTCCAGACAGCAGTGGTGGGGGGATGTTTCAGGATGAAACTGTTCCACCTCAGATCATCAGACATTAGATTCTCATAAGGAGCATACAACAGAGATCCCTCCCATGCACAGTTCACAATAGGGTCTGTGCTCCTATGAGAATCTAATGCCACTGCTGATCTGACAGGAGGCAGAGCTCATGCAGTAATGCTTGCTCCCCTATGGCTCACTTCCTGCTCTGCGGCCTGGTTCCTATTGGGTTACGAAGCCCTACTGGTCTGTAGCCAGGGAGTGGGGGATCCCTGCTTTAGGACATTCTTTTTTTTTTGAGATGGAGTCTCGCTCTGTTGCCTAGGCTGCAGTGCAGTGGCGTGATCTTGGCTCACTGCAACCTTTGCCTCCTGAGTTCAAGTGATTTCTGGCTAATTTTTGTATATTTTTAAATAAAGGCGGGCTTTCGTTATGTTGGCTAGGTGGTGTCCAATTCCTAACTTCAAATGATCCACCCCTTGGCCTCCCAAAGTGCTAGCGTTATAGGCGTGAGCCACAGTGCTGGCCAAGAACATTCTTCATTTCACTCCTTACCTCTCACTCTCATGGCAAGGCATTTTTTCTTACACTTATTCACTAAGTAAAATCCTTCACAGATGGGGAAATGTTAAAAGAATGATCATACACAGCTGCATGATACAACTCCTATCAAGTGGTTGCTAAGCATTTCCTCCTTAAACCAGTCCACTTGCAGAAAAAGACTAATCTATATAGATCTAGGGAAATATGAAATGGGAGTAGTTTACTTTATCCACCACGCATTTAATCTGATAACTGATATACTACTTCTGAGACGTTTATTTATGAGAGTACTTGCAAAATTGTACAAAAAATGAGTGCTTTTAGAGATTTTATTCTTCTTATTGGCTGATTTTATTTACCACTTCAGACCTTTTATTATAGCTTCTAAGCTGTTAACAGGGATCACGAATAAATGATTAAAAAGCCATATACGCTAAAAATTTTCTGAAACTTGGAATTCTAACTAGTAGACTATCTATGACAAATCATGAATAAATTTATTAATGGTATTCACCAAAGAACTAGTCCAGAAACTCAACAGGTTTCTTCTATTTGTTGAATTCTCTCTGATGCTATAAAAGTGCCAGACACATTTGCACAGATAAATATTTGACATAAAACACAGTGGAACAAAAACAATATTCAAAATGAAGAAATACAAACACACATTCAAAATACGCATTTTTATTTACCTTAGTGGTCCACAAAGAGTGAGGCCAAAAAACCACAAGAGTGAAATAATACACCCAGCAACTGCATGTTTAAATATTTTGATCCACTATAAATGGAAACAAAAAAATTAAAAATTTCAGTCACATATATTTTGCTGTATATTCCAATTTTAAATAAAATACAGAAAGATAATAATAACAAATATTTTAAAGGTGAAATAATTACGTATTTTGAAATTAAGTAGAACACATAAGATCCCTTGACTAAGTCTAGATTTCCAAGACAGTATTCTGGGCTGGGTGCGGTGACTCACGCCTGTATCCTAGCACTTTGTGAGGCTGAGGCAGGTGGATCACCTGAGGTCAGGAGTTCAAGACCAGGCTGGCCAATATAGTGAAACCCCATCTGTACTAAAAATACAAAAATGAGCTGGGTGTGGTGGCAGATGCCTGTAATCCCAGCTACTCAGGAGGCTGAGGCAGGAGAATCGCTTGAACCTGGAAGGTGGAGATTGCAGTGAGCCAAGATTGCGCCACCGCACTGCAGCCTGGGCGATGGAGCAAGACTCTTTCTCAAAAAAAAAAAAAAAAAAAAAAAAAAAAGACAGTATTCTGTTTTCCATTGTCTATATTCTTGTCTGCTAGTAGATTTTGAAATCTTTTTCTTCAGAGTACAATTTTATGATTTCTCAGTTTCTCACTAGTTTCCTAGGATCATTTAACTTTTTGTCTTTAAATTCTTTTCTACCAGGAATTTTTAGTGATCCAATTATCTGAAAGGAGAGAAAAAAGTTAAGATGGGGCTTAGACTGTTAATCCTATTTTAAAAAATGTTCTTGGTCTCTGAAACAGAAGTACTTAAATTTGTCTTTCTAATAAAAAAATTATGACACAGGTTTGTAAGTCATGGTATAAAGCAAACATGTAGTATGGTATAACTGCTGCCCAAAGAAGTGATGATGTGAGATGATTATGCAAAATGTAGGACAGTTCTAGTTTGAACCACAGCTGCCTAAAGAGAATAGTGACAATGATCATGAGGGTGTCACACTGTCACAATGATGAGGCATCATTCCAAAAACTTCATAAGTATTAATTCATTTTTTCCTCACAGTTCCATTAGGAAGTTACTATTATCTCCATTTTACAGGTGAGCAAATTAAGGTAGAGAGAAATCAAGTAACTTGCCCAAAGTAAAGGTCAGTAAGGAGGACAGACAGAACATGCCTTTGACTCCAGAAACCTCACTCTTAACCCCTATGCTTTGTCAGCTTTCCAGTGACATTTGTACTAGGCTCTTGGGCATGCTTTCATGTCCAATTTGTAAATCTTTCAGAATAAGAAGTGTGTACTGAAGAAAACAATTACATGAATGCTTTATAATTTTTTTTAGCCTCTTAAAACATTTCATGATCTGAGTACTTTATGGTTTAAAGTCTCCATTCAGAAAAGACAAGAGCAAGTTAACTCTAAAATTGTTCTGCGGCATATCTTAAATTATTAAGTACCCATTATCAAAACATAAGCACTGCATCCTGGCCCACTAAACGAGAAGCTGCTAGGAATAAAAGATTCTGCAAAGATCTTACCTGGTGTTTGGTAATAGTTTTCCCAGAAGAAAATGGCTTTTGAAACAAAACCATAAAAAATGCAGTCCTGTAAATATTGAAACATTAATATATTAATATTAATCAATATTAGACACAAGATACAGTTTTAAGACACTTATTTTAAACAAATATGCCAGAACTTGAAGTGTTATCCTCTGAATAAATCATACTGGAGAATTATACTCATTTTAGTAAAACTCCTTTTCAACATTTAGAGAATTTTTTTTTTTTTTTTGAGATAGAGTCTTGCTTTGTTGCCAGGCTGGAGTGCAGTGGCGTGATCTTGGCTTACTGCAACCTCCACCTCCTGGGTTCAAGCAATTCTCCTGCCTCAGCCTCCTGAGTAGCAGGGATTGCAGGCACGCGCCACCATGCCCAGCCAATTTTTTGTATTTTTAGTAGAGACGGGGTTTCAACATGTTGGCCAGGCTGGTCTCGAACTCCTGACCTCGGTTGATCTGCCTTCCTTGGCCTCCCAAACTGCTGGGAAAACAGGCATGAGCAACCACGCCTGGCCGAGAACTCTTATTTTCTGTCTTCAGAACCAGCTAACAAGCCACAAAAGTAAAGGAGTCAAAATTTTTTTTATATCTTAAAATACCAAAGAAAATAATTCCTATTTTCTCTAAAATTCAGTAATAAATCTTGAAATAGTATAATGAAAATGAAGAAATTACTAATTATACGTCCCTACCTTTCACATTGCCAAAACAGTTGTATAAAAATGCACCCAACTTGGTCAGGCATGGTGGCTCAAGCCTGTAACCCCAGCACTTTGGGCGGCTGAGGTGGGCAGATCACCTGAGGTCAGGAGTTGGAGACCAGCCTGGCCAACATGGGAAAACCCCGTGTCTACTAAAAAAAATACAAAAATTAGCCAGCCATGGTGGGACACACCTGTAATCCTAGCTACTCAGGAGGCTGAGGCAGAATTGCTTGAACCCAGGAGGCAGAGGCTGCAGTGAGTTGAGATTGAGCCACTGCACTCCATCCTGGGCAACCGAGCCAGACTGTCTCAAAATAAATAAATAAATAAAAAATAAAAAAAGCACATAACCGGTGACTTAATATTTCTTAATCAATAATCTATTTCCCAAATTACCAAAATTATACTCCCAAGAGTGCTTTTTTTAAATGGAGTCTTGCTCTATTGCCCAGGCTGGAGTGCAATGGCACAATCTCAGCTCACTGTGCAACCTCCGCCTCCCAGGTTCAAGCGATCCTCCTGTCTCAGACCCCCTAGTAGCTGGGACTACAGGCATGTGCCACCATGCTTGGCTAATTTTTGTATTTTTAGTAGAGATGGGGTTTTGCCACGTTGGCAAGGCTGGTTTCCAACTCCTGACCTCAGGTGATCAACCCCCGTCGGCCTCCCAAAGTGCTGGGATTACAGGTGTGAGCCACTGCACCCAGATGACTCCCAAGAGTCTTTAATTGGTTTTTATTAACAGAGAGGGTGGTCACTATCAATCTCAAGATCCAAGAAATCTTTATTCAGAATTTCTTATATGTAGGCTGGGCGTGGTGGCTCATGCCTGTAATCCCAGCACTTTGGGAGGCTGAGGCGGGCGGATCACAAGGTCAAGAGATTGAGACCATCCTGGCCAACATGGTGAAACCCTGTCTCTGTTAAAAATACAAAAATTAGTTGGGCATGGTGGTGAGCACCTGTAGTTCCAGCGACTCGGGAGGCTGAGGCAGGAGAACTGCTTGAACCCGGGAGGCAGTGATCTTGCAGTGAGCCAAGATCACGCCACTGCACTCCAGCCTGGTGACAGAGTGAGACTGTGTCTCAAAAAAGAAAAAAAAAAAGCATTTCTTATAAGTAGGATAATTTAATGTACATACTGTATGAGGACTGTACTAAGAAAGGATTATGTAGTGAACACAGCCCAACCATAGTTTAACTTAGAAAATAAGGAATATTTGTTCCAAGACAGGCCTCAGATAACACCCTGTGCCTGTTTGAAGATTAGGTTGTGTCAGTCAAATAGTGTAGGAATCCCTAGTGTCCCTGAGACCCTTTCAGGAAGTCAGCAAGGTTAAAATGATTTTCAAAAAAATACCAAGACATTATCTGCCCCTTTCACTCTTATTCTCCCAGGAGTGTAGAGCGAAATTGCTAATACTGCAACAGGTTCAATACTGAGGCACTTATGAGAATCTGGCTATCCTCTATTAAGCCAGATATTAAAATCAATTTGCAAAAATCTCATCAAAGTCTGTGTTTAGGCAAGTGATTAGAGCACAACAATCCCTTTTCTTTCCAGTCTCTTTGTACCTCTAATCTTAAGTGTACTCCCAGTTAAAAAAATTTATCAAATACTTGTCAGGAGGAACAAATAAAATATTGCATGTAAAGTTTCTTAAAGATACTCTGTTAAAACAGGATTTTCAAAGAAATAAAAAAATCAAGAAAAAAAAAATCCACACACTCACCCAAGTTTTAATATAAAAATGAATTGAACAATGTGAACAGCTTTTAGGAGATCATATGATTCGAAAAGTCCGACAGCCTTCAAAAATTTAGTGAAACATAATAACACAATGTATTTTGTTAATCTGAAAAATAAAAGCAGAAACAATTTTTAGTATCATTGAAATTACAAGGAACTCATCAATCTGGTTTTTTAAACAAGAGGTCCTTATAGAAACCATAGAAATATACATAAACAAAAAATGAAACAAAACAAAGTCCCCAAACAACTCACCACCCACATGATAATTACTGTTGACTTTTTTTTTCAAATCATAGAGACGGGGTCTCAATGTGTTGCCCAGGCTGGTCTCGAACTTCTTGGGTCAAGCAATCCTCCAGCTTTGGTCTCCCAAAGTGCTGGGATTACAGGTGTGAGCCACCGCGCCCAACCTGCTGTTAACATTTTGAGGCCAGGTGCGGTAGCTTGAGACCAGCCTGGGCAACATGGCAAAAGCCTATCTCTACAAAAAATACTAAGAATTAGCCAGGCATTATGGCGCGTGGCAGCAGTCTCAGCTCCTTGGGAGGATCACCTGAGCCTGGAAGGCTGAGGTTGCAGTGAGCTGTGATAGTGTCACTGCACTCCAGCCTGGGCAACAGAGTGAGACCCTGTCTCAAAGTACAAACAAGCAGGCTGGGTGCTCATGCCTGTAATCCCAGCACTTTGGGAGGCCTAAGTGAGTGGATCACGTGAAGTCTGGAACTCAAGACCAGCCTGGCCAACATGGTGAAAACTCACCTCTACTAAAATACAAAAATTAGCTGAGCGTGGTGGCAGGTGCCTGTAATCCCAGCCATTTGGGAGGCTGAGGCAAGAGAATCGCTTGAACCCGGGAGGCAGAGGTTGCAGTGAGTCAAAACTGCACCACTGCACTTCAGCCTAGATAACAGAGTGAGACTCTGTCTCAAAACAAAAACCAACCAACCACAACATTTTGGGTTTCTTTTCAATGTATATGAATGATTATGTACAGCTACAGTCTACTTTAACAAAAAATGCCCAACAAAAAATGAAAATTTTCTTGATCAAGTTGCTGGACTATTTTGTTATCTGCTTTCTAACTTAATAACTCCTCCAAACAAATAAGGAGAACTAAATAAAAACTAAATTCTGTTATGAAATGAAAAGACCACAATAAAGGAAGAAACGGAAGAATGGTAAATGCCTTTGGTTCGCGCCTCTTCTGCCTTGTTAAGTGACTATAGTGAGAGTTGTGGTTGAAAGGTCAATTGACTGGACCTAGAGTCCTAAAAAGGCTCAGGAATTGGAAACACCTCAGGAGGGTAATGAGAAGCTGAAAAGAAGAGGATCTCTAGGAAGTCTTCCAAGTAATCAGATTCCCAGGTTCCTGCCCAGCCGGCAGGCAACTCTCTCTCCTCAACCACTATTAGGAGTCACGAGTCATAGCCTCTGGCAAGGTCACTTAAATTTCCTGAAGTAGACAACTCTGCTGGCTTTATAAGAGAATGTCCTGGCCGGGCGCGGTGGCTCAAGCCTGTAATCCTAGCACTTTGGGAGGCCGAGACGGGCGGATCACGAGGTCAGAAGATCGAGACCATCCTGGCTAACACGGTGAAACCCCGTCTCTACTAAAAAATACAAAAAACTAG
>NW_022162149.1:5001-7663 GCF_008728515.1 Papio anubis | reverse complement strand
GTGATCCACCCGTCTCGGCCTCCCAAAGTGCTGGGATTACAGACTTGAGCCACCGCGCCCGGCCTGGAGGGCAATTTAATAGTAACACACACCACTCTTTGACCCAACACTTCCTCTCCTGAAAGTTTTTTGTTTGTTTGTTTTGAGACAGGGTCTTGGTCTGTCACTCAGTCTGGAGTGCAGTGGCACGATTATGGCTTATTGTAGCTTGAACGTCTGGGGCTCAAACCATCCTCCCACCTCAGCCTCCTAAGTAGCTGGGACCACAGGTGCATGCCACCATGCTGGGCTAACTTTTTATTTTTAGTAGAGACAAGGTCTGACCACATTGCCCAGGCTGGTCTTGTATTCCTGGGCTCAAGCAATCCTCCTGCCTTGACCTCCCAAAGTACTGGGATTACAGGTGTGAGCCAGTGCCTCCAGCCCTAAAAACTGATCTTACAGGAATATTCACACACATATACAAAAAGATAAACACTTGGATGATTAACGCAGCACTGAGCATGAGAGAAAAAAAAAAAACTGGAGGCAATCTGATGTCCACCAACCTGGGGCTAGTTCAGTATCGCTGTATCACTGTGTGGTTTAACCATTGAATGAACTATTGTGCAACCACTAAAAGGAATAAGATTGCTTTTAGCACTCTGACATGGAAAGATATTCAGGTTATGTGAAAAATGCAGGTTGATTTCAAAACTTATTGCAAAGCTTATAATTAGAACAGTGTGGTATGAGCATTAAGGACAGACAGACCCATGGAATAAAATTGAGAGCCCAGAAATAAACTCAGACATCTATGGCCAACTGATTTTTTTTTTTTTTTTTTTTTTGAGTCAGAGTTTCACTCTGTTGCCCAGGCTGCAGTGCAATGGCACAATCTTGGTTCACTGCAAGCTCCGCCGATTCTTGTGCCTCAGCCTCCTGAGTAGCTGGGACTATAGGTGATCCATCCACCTCGGCCTCCCAAAGTGGTGGGATTATAGGCATGAGTCATCGTGCCCAGCCTAGCCCACTGATTTTTTTTTCCTTTTTTTCTTTGGTGAGACAGGGTCTCATTCTGTAGCCCAGGCTGAAGTACAGTGGTGCAATCATGGCTCACTGTAGCCTCGACATCCTGAGCTCAGGTGATTCCCTCACCTCAGTTCCCAAGTAGCTGGATATTTTTGTTTTCTTTTTTTCCTTTTTTTTTGAGACAGGGTCTCGCTCTGTCACCCAGGATGGAGTGCAGTGGTGCAATCATGGCTCACTACAGCCTTGTTCTCCTAGGGTCAAGCAATCCTCCTGCCTCAACTTCCTGAGTAGCTGGGACTACAGGCACATGCCACCATGCCTGGCTAATTTTTAAATTTTTTTTTTTTTTTTTGAGATGGAGTCTTGCTCTGTTGCCAGGCTAGAGTGCCGTGGCACGATCTCGGCTCACTACAACCTCTGCCTCTGGGATTCAAGCAATTTCCTGCCTCAGTCTCCTGAGTAGTTAGGACTATAGGTGCTCACCACCATGCCCAGCTAAGTTTTGTATTTTTAGCAGGGATGGGGTTTCACCACGTTGGCCAGGATGGTCTCGATCTCCTGACCTCATGATCTGCCCACCTTGGCCTCCCAAAGCGCTAGGATTACAGGCATGAGCCATGTGCCTGGCCATTTTAAAAAATTTTTTGTAGAGATGGGAGTCTCACTATGTTGCCCAGGCTGGTCTCAAATTTCTGGACTCAAGCAATACAAAGGCCTTGGCCTCCCAAAGTGCTGGAATTACAGGTGGGAGCCACTGCGCCTGGCCTTATTGATTTTTGACAACGGTATCAAGCCCATTTTTTTTTTTTTTTTTGAGACAGAGTCTCACTCTTGCCAAGGCTGGAGTGCAATGGCGCCATCTCGGCTCACTGCAAGCTCTGCCTCCTGGGTTCACGGCATGCTCCTGCCGAGTAGCTGGGACTACAGGCACCCACCACCAGGCCCGGCTAATTTTTTGTATTTTTAGCAGAGACGGGGTTTCACTGTGTTAGCCAGGATGGTCTCGATCTCCTGACCCTGTGATCCGCCCGCCTTGGCCTCCCAAAGTGCTGGAATTACAGGCGTGAGCAACCGCGCCTGGCAGATAATGTTCTTTGGCACACAAAACTGTTTAATTTTTATGAAGTCCAAACATAGAATTACCTTACGACCTAGCAATTTCACTCCTAGGTATATACCCAAAAGAACTGAAAACATATGTCCACACAGAAACATGTACACAAATGTTTACATCAACAGTATTCATCATAGCCAACAGGTGGAAAAAAAACCAAATTGTCCATCAATGGATGAATGGATAAATTATAACGTATCTGTACAATGGAATATTATCCAGCCACAAAAAGGAATGAAACATGTATCGATGCATGTAGTAACTTAGATGAACCTCAAAAATATGTTAAGTGAGGCCGAGCCACATGGCTCATGACTATAATCTCAGCACTTTGGAAGACTGAAGTGGGAGGATCATTGTTTGAGATCAGCCTGGGAAACATGGCAAAATCTTGTTTCTACAAAAAATACAGAGACAGGCGGATCACGAGGTCAGGAGATCGAGACCATCCTGGCTAACACGGTGAAACCCCGTCTCTACTAAAAAATACAAAAAAAACCTAGCCGGGCGAGGTGGCGGGCGCCTGTAATCCCAGCT
>NW_022162149.1:0-4250 GCF_008728515.1 Papio anubis | reverse complement strand
ACAGAGGTTTAGGCTGCAGTGAGCCAAGGCATGTGCCATTGTACTCCAGCTTGGGAGACAGAGTGAAACCTGTCTTAAAAACAAAACAAAAACAAAACAAACAAAAGAGCAGGTTGGAAGAACAATATAACTCTATTTGCATTTTTAAATCGTAGAGAAAGCTGGACGTGGTGGTCACACCTGAAAAGGCTCATACCTGTAATCCCAGCACTTTGAGAGGTCGGCAGAGGATCTGTTTCCTGTGATTTCTGACCAGCTTGAAAGAACATAACTTGGTGATTCCTTTGTCTTCTATTGAATATTTTTGAGACGGTTGTCTGCTTAATGCCAGGGCTGGGAGCAAAAGCAGTGGGGTTAGATTCAAGCCACTGCAGTTCGGCCTCCTGCTCGGTAAGTTGGACATATTCTCGCTCAGTTATTTTTGTATTTTTAGATTGAAGCCATCATGCTGGTTAGGATGGTTCACACTCCCATCTCTCATGATCCGCCCCGTCCCAGCCTCCCAAAGTGCTGATTACAGGCTTGAGCCACCGCCACTGCCTCTACAAATAATTTTTAAAATTAGCTGATGTGGGGTCAACACAGTGGCTCATGCCTCTAACTCAGCACTTTAGAGGCAGACGGGGCGATCACGGTCAGAGATTCTAAGACTATCCTGGCTAATGAAACCTCGGCCCTACTAAAAATACAAAAACTAGCTGGGCGAGGTGGCGTGGGCGCCAGGTCCCAGCTACTCGTGAGGCTGAGGCAGGAGGAATGGCGCGAACCTGGGGAGGCGGAGCTTGCAGTGAGTCAAGATCACACCACCGCGACCTGTGCCTGGTGACAGATCGAGACTCTGTTCAAAAAGCTGGGTGTGGTGGTGCATGCCTGTGGTCACAGCTACTCGGGAGGCTCGGCTGGGAGTATCACTTGAGCCCAGGCAGTTGAGGCTGCAGTGAGCCATAATCACACCACTGCATTCCATCCTAGGTGACAGACTGAGATCCTGTCTCAAAAAATAAATACACAAAATAAATTGTGGAGATACATTTGTGAGGATGCATACTATATATATATACATACACATACATATTCAGGTAGTCTTTATTTTCCATAGTAGTGTGGAACTACAAAAATGACCATGTTGTCTGGGCATGGTGGCTCACACCTATAATCCCAAGACTTTGGGAGGCTAAGGCGAGTGGATCATGAGGTCAAGAGATCAAGGCCATCCTGGCCAACATGGTGGAACCCTGTCTCAACTAAAAAAAAAATACAAAAATTAGCTGGGGGTGGTGGCACACGCCTGTAGTCCAAGCTACTCTGGAGGCTGAGGCAGGACAATCGCTTGAACCGCACTGCAGCCTGGGCAACAAGAGCGAAACTCCGTCTCAAAAAAAAGAAATGACCATGTTGAGGCCGGGTGCAGTGGCTCACACCTGTAATCCCAGCACTTTGGGAGGCCGAGGTGGGTGGATCACCTGAGGTCAGGAGTTCGAGACCAACCTGGTCAACATGGCAAAAGCCCATCTCTACTAAAGTACAAAAAGTAGCTGGGCATGGTGGCACACACCTGTAATCCTGGCTACTTGGGAAGCTGAGACAGGAGACCAGCTTGAACCTGGGAGGTGGAGGTTGCAGTGAGCCAAGATCGCACCATTTGTACTCTAACCTGGGCAATAGAGCGAGACTGTCTCCGGGAAAAAAAAAAAAAAAAAAATGACCATGTTGGCTAGACGCGGTGGCTCACGCCTGTAATCCTAGTGCTTTGGGAGGCCGAGGTGGGCAGATCACTTGAGGTCAGGAGTTCGAAACCAGCCTGGCCAGCATGATGAAACCCCGTCCCTGTCAAAATACAAAAATTAGCCGCACAAGCAGGCTTCTGTAATCCAGCTAGCACATAATACACACACAATACTAATGGACGGAGGGGTATATATATATATATATATGTTTCTTCGAGGCAGGAGAATTGCTTGAACCCGAGGCAAGTTCCAGTAAGCTGGGATCACACTACTGCACTCCAGGCTGGGTGATAGAGTGAGACTTCAAACAAACAAAGAAAAAACGATGTACTCTGAAATTGTGCAAAGAGAACTTAATAACCAATGAGAAAGTTATTATTGGATAATAATAATACATCACTGTTCTGGCAACCTTTAAAAACTCTTAGCATCTGTTAAAAATATAGGTGTGGTAGTTTTCATGTGCTCAGAAGGATTCTTGGGAGGCCAAGCAGGAGGATCACTGAGCCCAGGAGTTGGAGATCAGCCTCATAACACAGTGAGATTCTCTGTCTAAAAAGTATAGGGAAATGAAAAATATATAACTAATAAGAACTTAGTACACTGTAATTTAATATTAGAAACATTGAAATGCCAAGATGTTTTTCTTTCTTTTTGAGACAGAGTGCTGTTTCTGTCACCCAGGTCGAGTGCAGTGGCCAGATCTCAGCTCACTGCAAAGCTCACCCGGTTCACTATCTCCTCCTGCCTCGCCTCCCGAGTAGTTGACTATAGAGCAGGCTACTTGCCACTGCCGCCAGCCAGTTTTTGTATTTTTAGTAGAGACGGAGCTTTTCACTCATGTTAGCATAGATGGTTCACCCCAAGAATGTGCTCGCCTTAGTAAGTGTTAGACAGGCTTTTTCACCGCCAGCCCAGCCTGTTTTCTTTCTTTATAAAAGTTTATCAAGGAAAAATTTTGACGCGGACAAGGGGTCGACACGCAGGCTCACGCCTGTAATCCCAGCACTTTGGGAGGCCGAGGCAGGCAGGTCATTTGAGGTCAAGAGTTTGAGACCAGGCTGGCCAACATGGTGAAATTCTGTCTTTACTAAAATTACAAAAAAAATTAGCTGGGTGCGCATGGTGGCAGGCACCTATAATCCCATCCCAGCTACTCGGGAGGCTGAGGCAGGATAATCCCTTGAAACCGGGAGACAGAGGTTGTGGTGAGCATCACTGCACTCCACAGAACGAGACTCTGTCTCAAAAGAAAAATTAAATACACAAAAATTAATGCGTGTGGTGGATTTACACCTGCAATCCAGGTTCAACCTGGGGGGCAGAGGTTGCAGTGAGTGGAGATCGCACCACTGCACTTCAGCCCAGGTGACAGAGTAAATCTCCGTCTCAAAAAAAAAAAAAAAAAGAATATTCTGAACTGAACAGTGCTGTAGTCTTCCAGTGGTTTAATTTACAATATAGAATGAGCATTTCTTCTATGTTTGTTGCCAAGGCTGGAGTGCAGTGGTGTGATCTCGGCTCACTGTAGCCTCAACCTACTGGACTCAGGAAATCCTCCCACCTCATTCTTCTGAGTTGCTGAGACAATAAGCACAAACCACCATGCTCAGCTATTTTTTTTATTTTTATTTTTTGTAGAGATGGGGGTCTTACTATGTTGCTGAGGCTGATGTTGAACTCCTCGCATCAAGTAATCATCCTGCCTTAGCCTCCCAAAGTGCTGGGATTACAGGTGTGAGCCACTGCGCCTGACATCTTCTATGTCTTAGTGAATACAAGTCATCCTTAGCCATCCTTTGTGCTTTCAATGTTGTCAAATATCTCTGGGAGTTCCTGTTTTATACATTTTGTGGTGAGATAGTCCTGTCTCTTTTTTTGTTTGTTTTTTGAGAAGGAGTCTCGCTCTGTCACTCAGGCTGGAGTGCAGTGGTGCAATCTTGGCTCACTCCAATCTCTGCCTCCCAGGTTCAAATGATTCTCCTGCCTCAGCCGCCTGAGTAGCTGGGATTATAGGCACACACCACCATGCCCAGCTAATTTCTGTATTTTTATTAGGGATGGGGTTTCACCATGTTGGCCAGGCTGGTCTCAAACTCCTGACCTCAAGTGATCTGCCCACCTCGGCCTCCCAAAGTGCTGAGATTACAGGCGTGAGCCACTGCGCTCGGCCCAGGGAGTTCCTTTAATGTGAAGATTTTGCTGGTGTTATTTCCTTTGGGTCATTATCTTTTTCTTTAGAACCACTTTCCTCATTTATGTTGATAAGTTTGCCTTCGTGAGGTTTCTCTGGATGCAGATCCCAAGTTTCCCAAACAGTGAACAGCTGCAGAGTTGACATCCCCACAGCTAGCTATTTCTTCCATTATTCCATCTATGTTCAATTTGGTTTTGTTTTTGGTTTTTGTTTTTGAGATGGAGTCCTGCTCTGTCGCCCAGGCTGCAGTGCAGTGATGTGACCTTGGCTCACTGGCGTGGTGGCTCACGCCTGTAATTCCAGCGCTTTGGGAGGCCGAGGCAGGT
>NW_022162148.1:0-7670 GCF_008728515.1 Papio anubis | reverse complement strand
ATTTTTATATTTTTAGTAGAGATGGAGTTTCACCATGTTGCCCAGGCTAGTCTCAAACCCCTGACCTCACGTGATCCACCCGCCTAGGCCTCCCAAAGTGCTGGGATTACAGATGTCAGCCACCACACCCAGTCTAAACTTTACTTTTTAGATCAATTTTAGGTTCACAGCAAAAGCAAGCACAAAGTACAGAGAGTTTCCATATCTGCCTTCCCTACCTCCACACACAGATATAACCCCCCTTATCAATATGCTGCACCACAAGTGTATATTTGCTACAATCAATGAACCTATATTAACACATTATTATCACCTGAAGTCCACAGGTGTTTTTTATGGGGTTGTTTGTTTGTTTGTTTGTTTGAGACGGAGTCTCTGTCACCCAGCTGGAGTGTAGTGACGTGATCTTGGCTCACTGCAACCTCCACCTCCTGGGTTCAAGCAATTCTCCTGCCTAAGCTTCCTGAGTAACTGGGATTACAGGCACCCATCACCATGCACAGCTATTTTTGTATTTTTAGTAGAGACAGGGTTTTGCCATGTTGGCCAGGCTGGTCTCGAATTCCTGACCTCAGGTGATCTGCCCACCTCAGCCTCAAAGTGCTGGGATTACAGGCTTGAGCCACCATGCCTGGCCCACAGTTTCTGCATTGTACCTAAGGGTACAACTGCTGGATCTCATGTAAAAACAAGTTTAATTTTGTAAGACACTGCCAAACTGTCTTCCAAAGTGGCTGTACTATGTTGCATTCCTACCAGCAATAAATGAGTGGTCTTTTTGCTCCACATACTCACCAGTATTTGGAGTTGTTAGCATTTTGGAGTTTGATCATTTTAACAGGTGTGTATTGTTATCTTGTTATTTTAATTTATAATTCTCTAATGACATAGGATATTGAATATATTTTTATATGTTTACTTGCCATATGTATAACTTCTTTGGTAAGGTGTCTAGTCAGACAACTGGTTTTTAAAATAAGACTTTTATAACATTCATCATTTTGTATTAAACTTTACTCAGCTTTTAGAATTAAAAAGAAGCAACTTAAATTCTCTCATATTACAAATAAGAAAATTGAGCCAGTAGAGGTGAAAACTGAATCCATGAAAGTAGCTATAAATTCAGAGGGAGAGGCCAGGCACAGTAGCTCACACCTGTAATCCCAGCACTTTGGGAGGGCGAGGCAGGCAGATTATGAGGTCAGGAGTTCGAAACCAGCCTGGCCAACATAATGAAATCCGGTCTCTACTAAAAATACAAAAATCAGTCAGGCATGAAGGCATACGCCTGTAGTCCCAGCTACTTGGGAGGCTGAAGCAAGAGAATCGCTTGAACCCATGAGGCAGAGGTTGCAGTGAGCCGAGATTGTGACACTGCACTCCAGCCTGGGCAACAAAGCGAGATTCCATCTCAAAAAAAAAAAAAAAAAAAATTTAGAGGGAGAAGAAGAGACGCCAGTGAAACATACAGGAAAGATGTGACCAGAGAGAAGGAAGTAGAACAAGAAGAGCAGTGTTGTAAGAATCAAAAAAGGCTAGAGGTGAAGTAGATTTTTTTTATTTGTTTTGAGAAAGAGCTTTGCCAGCAGCAATAGGCTCTGTATGTAGTGCAAATAATCAGTGATCACTGGGAGGCAGCAGGACAGAGTGGAAAGAGTATTAGACTGCCTCTGCTGGTAACCTGGGGCACATGACTTGAAAATTTTTTCTGAGTTCTAGTGTGTTCATCTGTAAAATAAGACTATGTGTCTCTAGTTTCTAAATTCAATGTTTTCTTTATTACAGGATCTTCCCTTTGTCAATTTTTTGTACAACTTTTTTCTTTGAAAATTTTGCTAATTTATTTATCATCTATATCTCTGTGCCCTGTTAGATCTTCACTGACTAACCATCTAACCAAGATTTCATTTCCCTCTGCATGCTTAGAGAATTACAGTTATGATAACTCTTTACAAACATCTAATATAGTATTCATGAACACAGAATTTATGTAAGCAGTCTTCTCTTATTTGTTACAATTTTGCCAGGATGCTATAGTTTAAACTTGACTCTTTATTCTACGTAAAATATCAAGAAATTAAGATTTCCTAACTAATTAATTTATGTATCTGCAATATCCTGTTAGCTTTGACACTATTAAAATTTGGAATGAAATACTTTTTGAAGATTAAAATATCTGTAGGCAAAGCTACCTCTAATCCACCGCTTTCAAGGAGAGACATCAAGAAGAAGCAGTCTTTACCAAAGTGAGAGTTTCACAGCTTAAATCTGAAAAGAACTGTCAAACATTTCTTACTCTCTTGGATACAGTGTAAATTAGTTAAGATATAATTACAACTAATAATTGTTACTATTACTACCATAGCTTCATTTACAAAATATTACTTCTTCCCTAATTAAACGAAGCATTCGGTGCTTCACATAACCAACTAAAATGTTAAGTAGTTACATTATGCAGCTAAATGTGTGAAAACCAAGAATAATAAGCCAGATAATACAAAAGAAAAACAGTGATGTGAAACGAATTATGGCAAAAATGAGCAAAGTGAAAACACATTTAAACCATAACCTTTTTGGAAATTTGAGGTGTCCAAGAGGTCAGTCAAGGATGTACATGGAATCAGGTGGTATGAAATCTAACAGCAAAATACAGCGTAGCTCAGTCTAACAACAAAATGATACAGTGGATTGGCTGATTGAAGTTTATTTTCACTCAGAGATCAGAGATATACTTGAGAGTACTTTATCTGGACTAAGTTGTAACCTTCAAAGTGAAGATGTAATCATGAGAATAGAACCCTGTGTAAGGAGGGCAGTGGAGTCAAGTATATAAAGCTGACTGGCAAAAATCCCTATGGTCCACACAGCATCCTATTCTACCTGTATCATTTAAGGTACCAGAAGATAAACATCTGCAACCTACTAAGAAAGCAGGAAACCAACCTGGAAATAAAATAAAAGGCTAGAAGGAAAGCTATACCCAGTGTCTGGGGGTATTTGTGAGATAAAATAGGATAATATCTCACTTCATTTCTGGAAGGTCTGAATCCAATGACTTAAACAAAACTCACTATAGACAATATTAACAAATATTTATCTTTCTCCTTTTCCCAATCACTCTTCCTTAACCCTTTGCCATCTGGTTAACCATAAAACATTTCTTTGAAAGGTCACTAAAAATCTGCTAAATATTACATTCAATAGGCATGTCTTCATCTTCAAGTTTTTGACCTGTATCATGACATATAGACCTCTTTTTGACAATTATACAAACTTTGGTTCTACAACATTGTACTATCAATCTTTCCCTTACCACTTTGAGCCTTTTTTCTTTTTCTTTTGGCTTCTTCATTTACCAATATATTTTCCATAAGTATTTAATTATAAAGTATAGTAAAGTCTAAAGTGATTTTAGTACCTCTGACATCTTTTTGAACAAGCCAAGGACCTTAATACACACTTCTAGGTTAGTTTTTTTCCCCCCTCAGCATTTAGAATGTATTATTCCATTCTCTTCTGACAGTTGGGATTTTAATTTTTGAGATATTTGAAATAACCCACCATAAGCTCGGTACTGTCAGAGACTTCAACTCAAAGTCAGATACCCCACCAGAAACAGATAAAAAGATAATGGTACATCTGAGACACAAGCACCAGAGGGTATGAGCAAGCTGCATGAGCAAGCAGCTCAGATGCCCATGCAACCCACCAAGTTTGCACCAAAACACCTCCCTCACCTCACACCAATGGTTACATAGGGATTACTCTATGGCCAGTTGAAGGAGGAGGAAAAACCTGAGCTTTTATGGCGAGATTATGGATAGGCTGGCTTGGTATGCAGATGCCAGTAAAAAATGAGAAGCAGCTGTGTGATAACATCACTTGTAAAGTCTTTGAATAACAGTGTAGAAGGAAAATTTCCCCAAAAGGTGAAGCTTTGAGCAATGCACCTAGAGATCCACTTTGCGTGAAGTTCTATAAATTCCTTAAGGCTGAAAGGTATAAAAGTCAGCTTTAAATTCTCTTTCTCATTTATTCTTATCAGTCTTGGTTTTAAGATAACATAAAACTTAGTCAAGTTACTTATGCAAGAAAAAAAAGAGGTGGGAATTTTATAAGGATACAGGAATATTTTACAGAACTCCAGGGCAGGAATGAAACCAGGCCAAAGAAAAAATTCTTTAAAAAGAGACTAGAATTGCATCTGCACTATTTTTCCATCTCATCCTTTTGGAAAGTATCATTCTCTCTTTCTCCCCACCACATCTCTACACTTTTTCTATTTCTCTAGTGGAAAAATGGCCAATCTATACTTCCCAAGGTTTTATATAAATATATATGAGTGTATGTTACAGCCCTGCCACTTAAGACACCAAATTTTAAAAATTTGGTGTAAATATAGATTCTCAAAGATGGCTGAATAGGAACAGCTCCAGCCTCCAGCTCACAGTGTGAGCAACACAGAAGACGGGTGATTTCTGCATTTTCAACTGAGGTACCAGGTTCATCTCACTGGGGCGTGTCGGAAAGTTGGCACTGGTCCATGGGTGCAGCCCAACCAGCAAGAGCTGAAGCAGGGCAAAGCATCGCCTCACCTGGGAAGCACAAGGGGGAAGGGAATTACTTTTCCTAGCCAAAAGAAATTGAGACACACAACACCTGGAAAATCGGGTAACTCCCACCCTAATACTGCGCTTTACCACACGTCTTAGCAAATGGCACACCAGGAGATTATTTCCCACACCTGGCCCAGAGGGTCCCACGCCCACGGAGCCTCCCTCATTACTAGCACAGCAGTCTGAGATCAAACTGCAAGGCGGCAGCGAGGCTGGGGGAGGAGCACCTGCCATTGCTGAGGCTTAAGTAGGTAAACAAAGCCGCCAGGAAGCTCAAATTGGGTGGAGCCCACCACAGCTCAAGGAGACCGGCCTGCCTCTGTACACTCCTCCTCTGGGGACAGGGCATAGCTAAACAAAAAGCAGCAGAAACCTCGGCAGAGGTAAATGCCACTGTCTGACAGCTTTGAAGACAGCTCTACAGGGAGCTCTGATCTCCCACTGATCTCCCAGCACGGACGTTGAGATCTGAGAACGGACAAACTGCCTGCTCAAGTGGGTCCCTGACCCCTGAGTAGTCTAACTGGGAGACATCCCCAACTAGGTACAGACAGACACCTCACACCTCACATGACGGGGTACACCCCTGAGACGAAGCTTCCAGAGCAAGAATCAGACAGCAACACTCGCTGTTCAGCAATATTCTATCTTCTGCAGCCTCTGCTGCTGATACCCAGGCAAACAGGGTCTGGAGTGGACCTCAAGCAAACTCCAACAGACCTACAGCAGGGGGCCATGATTTTTAGAAGGAAAACTAACGAACAGAAAGGACACCTACACCAAAACCCCATCAGTACGCCACCATCATCAAAGAACAAAGGCAGATAAAACCACAAAGATGGGGAAAAAGCAGTGCAGAAAAGCTGGAAATTCAAAAAATCAGAGCACATCTCCCCCTCCAAAGGAACGCAGCTCATCGCCAGCAACAGAACAAAGCTGGACAGAGAATGACTTTGACGAGTTGAGAGAAGAAGCCTTCAGTTGATCAAACTTCTCAGAGTTAAAGAAGGAACTATATAACCAGCGCAAAGAAACTAAAAATCTTGAAAAAAGGATGGATGAATGGATAACTAGAATAATCAATGCAGAGAAGACCTTAAAAAAACTGATGGAGATGAAAACCATAACACGAGAACTATGTGACAAATGCACAAGCTTCAGTAACCAACTCAATCAACTGGAAGAAAGAGTATCAGCGACTGAAGATCAAATGAATGAAATGAAGCAAGAAGAGAAGTGTAGAGAAAAGAGAGTAAAAAGAAATGAACAAAGCCTCCAAGAAATATGGGATTAACTGAAAAGAGCAAATCTACATCTGATTGGTGTGCCTGAAAGTGACGGGGAAAATGGAACCAAGTTGGAAAACACTCTTCAGGATATCATCCAGGAGAACTTCCCCAACCTTGTAAGGCAGGCCAACATTCAAATTCAGGAATATAGAGAACGCCAGAAAGATACCACTCGAGAAGAGCAACTCCAAGACACATAATTGTCAGATTCACCAAAGTTGAAATGAAGGAAAACATCTTAAGGGCAGCCAGAGAGAAAGGTCGGCTTACACACAAAGGGAAGCCCATCAGACTAACAGCAGATCTCTTGGCAGAAACTTTCCAAGCCAGAAGACAGTGGGGGCCCATATTCGACATCCTAAAAGAAAAGAATTGCCAACCCAGAATTTCGTATCCAGCCAAACTAAGTTTCATAAGTGAAGGAGAAATAAAATCCGTTACAGACAAGCAAATGTTTAGAGATTTTGTCACCACCAGGTAGGTGGTGGCAGGCAGGCCTGCCCTACAAGAGATCCTGAAGGAAGCACTAAACATGGAAAGAAACAATAGGTACCAGCCATTGCAAAACATGTCAAAATGTAAAGTCCATCGATGCTAGGAAGACACTGCATCAACTAGCGAGCAAAATAACCAGCTAATATCATACTGACAGGAACAAGTTCCCACATAACAATATTAATCTTAAATGTAAATGGACTACATGGTCCAATTAAAAGACACAGACTGGCAAACTGGATAGAGAGTCAAGACCCATCAGTCTGCTGTATTCAGGAGACCCATCTCATGTGCAGAGACACATATAGGCTCAAAATAAAGGGATGGAGGAAGATCTACCAAGCAAATGGAACACACAAAAAAGCAGGGGTTGCAATACTAGTCTCTGATAAAACAGACTTTAAACCATCAAAGATCAAAAGAGACAAAGAAAGGCATTAAAAAATGGTAAAAGGATCAATTCATCAGAAAGAGCTAACTATCCTAAATATATATGCACCCAATACAGAAGCACCCAGATTCATAAAGCAAGTCCTTAGAGACTTACAAAGAGACTTAGACTCCCATGCAATAATAATGGGAGATTCCAATACCCCACTGTCAACATTAGACAGATCAACGAGACAGAAAGTTAAAAAGGATATCTAGGAATTGAACTCATCTCTGCACCAAGCAGACCTAATAGACATCTACAGAACTCTCCACCCCAAATCAACAGAATATACATTCTTCTCAGCACCACATCACACTTATTCCAAAATTGACCACATAATTGGAAGTAAAGCACTCCTCAGCAAATGTACAAGAGCAGAAATTATAACAAACTGTTTCTCAGACCACAGTGCAATCAAACTAGAACTTAAGATTAAGAAATGCAGTAAAAACCGCTCAACTACATGGAAACTGAACAACCTGCTCCTGAATGACTACTGGGTACATAACAAAATGAAGGCAGATAAAGATGTTCTTTGAAACCAATGAGAACAAAGATACAACATATCAGAATCTCTGGGACACATTTAAAGCAGTGTGTAGAGGGAAATTTAAAGCACTAAACGCCCACAAGAGAAAGCAGGAAAGGTCTAAAATTGACACCCTAACATCACAATTGAAAGAACTAGAGAAGCAAGAGCAAACACATTCGAAAGCTAGCAGAAGGCAAGAAATAACTAAGATCAGAGCAGAACTGAAGGAGATAGAGACACAAAAACCCTCCAAGAAATCAATGAATCCAGGAACTGGTTTTTTGAAAAGATCAACAAAATTGATA
>NW_022162147.1:3247-7670 GCF_008728515.1 Papio anubis | reverse complement strand
CGTGCGGCCCGGCTTCAGGAGGTTAGGGGCCTACAAAGGCCGCGGAGCGGGAGCTGGGCCGGAGCCGAGTCCAAAGAGGTTGTCGTGAGGCCGGGGCTGGGCCCACGGCCGCAGCCGGGAGCAGGAGTAGCTGGGCCCGGACAGGAGGCCGGGAGGCCGGGAGGCCGCAACTGGGCCTGGAGAGGCCGGCCTGAGGAAGTTCGGGGCCTGGAGAGGCAGCGAAAAGGCAAAAGCTTGGCCCGGAAAGGCCGTTCCCCGTGACGAATGAGCGGGGCCTAGTGAGGCCACTGGGAGGCAGGAGCGGGGCCCGGCGCAGCTGCCGAAAGGCAGGAGGAGCTCTGGCCTGGGGAGGCCGCAGTCAGGCGAGAGCTGGGCGTGGAGAGTCCGCTGGGAGGCAGAGGGTTGGCCTGTGCAGGCCTTCGGGAGGCAGGGGGCTGGGTCTTCGAGGCCGACTGGAGGTCAAGTCCTGGGCCTGAGGAGGCCTCCCAGAGGGGTATGCGGGGTTGGGCCTCAAGAGGCAAGTGGCAGGCAGGAGGAGCTGGGCCTGGAGAGGCTGACCTGAGGAAGTCTGGCAGCTGGAGACGCTGCGGAGAGGCAGGAGCTGGGCCGGCAGAGGCCGACTGGCCGTCGAGTTGGGCCCGCAGGGGCCGCCCGGAGCAGGAGCGAGCCCTGGAGAGGCCGACTCGAGGCCAGCGTGGGCCTGCAGAGGCCGCCGTGAGGAGGAGCTGGGCCTGGAGAGGCTGGCTGGAGGAAGTCTGGGGCGTGGAAATGCCGTCGGAGGGCAGGAGCCGGGCCCGGAGAGGCCACCGTGGGGCCCGGCTTCAGGACGTTTGGGGCGTACAAAAGCCGCGCAGGCCCGGGAGCTGGAGCCGGATCAGGTCAAAAGAAGACTGCCTGGGTGAGGCGGGGATGGGCCTGTTTGTGATAGAGGAGGAATGGAAGCTGGACAGGGAGGTCGGGAGGTCTGGCTGGGCCTTGAGGCTGGCTGATTCGGGGCCTGGGGCATACAAAAAGCTAATAGCTTGTTGGCGGAAGAGGCCACAGTTCAATCACAGATGAAGAGGCGGGGCCCTGGCGGAAGAGACCACTGGGGAGGGGGAAGACTGGGAGGCAGGTGGCTGGCAGCAGCTAAGCAGCCAGGAGGAGCTCTGGCCCTGGGGAGGCATGATCCGGCAAAACTGTTGGAGATCCTTCCTGGAGGGGAAAGGCTGGAGGATTTAGCCTGCTGCAGGCCTTGGAGGGGAGGCAGGAGGCTGGGCGGGCCTGGCAGAAGGCAGCTGGGGGTCATCCTGCAGGCTGGGAGGCCTCCCAGAGAAGAGTATCAGGTTCGGGCCTCAAGGGAGGCCAAGTGGCAGGCCCAGGATGAGTTGAGCTGGAGAGGTATGACCTAGGGGAAGTCTAGCAATGGCTGGAGAAGGCTGGGAGAGAGGCTGAACAGACTGTGGGGGCTGTGACTGGCATGGCTCTGAGGTTGAAGGCTACAGCAAACCCTGGAGGCAGAGGCGAGGAGCCCTGGAAAGCTGACTTCCCGGGGTGTTGTGGGCTACTGAGGCATGGCTGGGAGGGCTGTGCTGGAGGCTGGCTGTATGGAGGAGAGATCTGAGTGGGCTTGTATTGGCCAGAGAACAGGAGGCGGAGCCTGCCAGGAGAGCTGCACTTTGTCCATTGCTTCAAGGAGGACAGACCCCACAAGGCCGGGAAGATGGAATGGGCGGGCCAGGTCCAAAGAGGTTAATGTCTGCAGACCAGGGCTGACTGCTGGCCTGGCAGAAGACAGAATGCTAACTGTGTTGGACAGACCCTGGAAGAGAGAGCCGGCCTGAAGGAGGAAAGTTGGGGGACTGGCCTTGGAGAGGCAACCAAAGGAAAAAGGCTGGAGGCCGAGGCGTTCCCGTGTGTGAAAGGAGGCAGGGGCCTAAATGTGAAGCCACTAGGAGGCAGGGCGGGGCCGGGCGCCTTCTTAAAAACAGGGAAGACTCTGGCCCTGGGAGGCCGCAGTCAAGCCCGAGCTGGGGCGTGGAGGGAGATCCGGCTGGGAGGCCAGAAGCTGGGCCTGTGCTGTAGGCCAGGAGAGGCAGGAGGGTGGGCCTGTGAGGCCGTGAAGGGAGTGAAGTCCTGGGAGCTGAGAGGCCCAGCCCAGAGGTGTGGCCGGGGCTGGAGCCTCAGTGGCCAGTGTCAGGGGCAGGACTATCTGGTCCCTGGAGGAGGCTGACCTGAGGGGAGGTCTTGGCGGCTGTAGAGGGAGCCCCGGCGGCGTGGGAGCAGGAGGTTAAGGCGAGGCGAGTCCGACCCGGCTACGTGGGATTATGCGCCCGCAGGGGCCGCCGGGAACAGGAGCGAGACCTGGAGAGGCCGACTCGAGGCCAGCGTGGGCCTGCAGAGGCCGCCGGGAGGAGCTGGGCCTGGAGAGGCTGGCTAGAGGAAGTCTGGGGCGTGGAGACGCCGTCGGAGGGCAGGAGGCGGGCCAGGAGAGGCCACCGTGGGGCCCGGCTTCAGGACGTTTGGGGCCTACAAAGGCCGCGGAGCGGGAGATGGGCCGGAGCCGAGTCCAAAGAGGTTGTCGTGAGGCCGGGGCAGGGCCTGCGGCCGCAGCCGGGAGCAAGAGGAGCTGGGCCCGGACGGGAGGCCGGGAGGCCGCAACTGGGCCTGGAGAGGCCGGCCTGAGGAAGTTCGGGGCCTGGAGAGGCCGCCAAAAGGCAAAGGCTGGGCCCGGAAAGGCCGTTCCCCGTGACGAAGGAGCGGGGCCTAGTGAGGCCACTAGGAGGCAGGAGCGGGGCCCGGCGCAGCTGCCGAAAGGCAGGAGGAGCTCTGGCCTGGGGAGGCCGCAGTCAGGCGAGAGCTGGGCGTCGAGAGTCCGCTGGGAGGCAGAGGCTTGGCCACTGCAGGCCTTCGGGAGGCAGGAGGCTGGTCCTGGCGAGGCCGACTGGAGGTCAAGTCCTGGGCCTGAGGAGGCCTCCCAGAGGGGTATGCGGGGCAGGGCCTCAAGAGGCCAGTGGCAGGCAGGAGGAGTTGGGCCTGGAAAGGCTGACCTGAGGAAGTCTTGCAGCTGGAGGGGCTGCGGAGAGGCAGGAGCTGGGCCGGCGGAGGCCGAGTGGCCGACGAGTTGGGCCCGCAGGGGCCACCCGGAGCAGGAGCGAGCCCTGGAGAGGCCGACTCGAGGCCAGCGTGGGCCTGCAGACGCCGCCCGGAGGAGGAGCTGGGCCTGGAGAGGCTGGCTGGAGGAAGTCTGTGGCGTGGAGACGCCGTCGGAGGGCAGGAGGTGGGCTCGGAGGGGCCACCGTGGAGCCCGGCTTCAGGACGTTTGGGGCCTACAAAAGTCGCGCAGCGGGAGCTTGCCCGGAGCCGAGTCCAAAGAGGTTGTCGTGAGGCCGGGGCAGGGCCTGCGGCCGCAGCCAGGAGCAAGAGGAGCTGGGCCCGGACGGGAGGCCGGGAGGCCGCAACTGGGCCTGGAGAGGCCGGCCTGAGGAAGTTCGGGGCCTGGAGAGGCAGCCAAAAGGCAAAGGCTTGGCCCGGAAAGGCCGTTCCCCGGGTGACGCATGAGCCGGGCCTAGTGAGGCCACTCGGGAGGCAGGAGCCGGGATCCAGCAGCTGCCCAAAGCAGCAGGATGAGCTCTGACTGGGGAGGTCAGTGAGTCAGGCTGAGCTGGGCGTGGAGATCTGGCTGGGAGGCAGGAGTGCTGGGCCTTGTGCAGGTCTCGGGAGGGGCAGGAGGTAAGCCTGGCGAGGCCGACCAGAGGTGAAGTCCTGGAGCTGAGGAGGGGCGGCCCAGAGGTGTGAGCGGGCTGGGCCCCCGGGTGGCCAGTGTCAGGCAGGGAGAGTCTGGTCCTGGGAGAGGCTGGACCTGGAGGAAGTGTGGCAGCTGTAGAGGCCGTGAGGGAGTTGGCCGGCGGTGGAGTCCGGGACTGGCCGACGAGTTGCGGGGGGCCGCTGAACAGGAGCGGAGACCTGGAGAGTCACTGAGGCCAGCTGTGGCCCGCAGAGGCCGCCGGGAGGAGCTGGGCCCGGAGAGGCTGGCTGAGGAAGTCTGGGGGCGCGGAGACGGCCGAGGGCGGTGAGGCTGGGCCAGGAGAGAAGCACCGGGGTCTCGGGCTTCAGGACGCTTGGGGCCTGCTAGCACGCCGGAGCGGGCGGGCCGGAGCCGAGTCCAAAGAGGTCGTGAGGTCAACACGCGGCAGCAGCCGGGAGCAAGAGGAGCTGGGCCCGGACGGGAGGCCGGGAGTGGCCGTGAACTGGCCTGGAGAGGCCGGCCTGAGGAAGTTCGGGCCTGAGAGGCAGCCAGGGGCAAAGGCTGGGCCCGGAAAGCGCCCGTGATCGGCGAGCCGGGCCTCAGTGAGGCTATCACCAGATCCAGGGAGCCGGGGCCCATGAGCGCCGAAAAGGCAGGAGGAGCTCTAGCAATACGTAACTGAACGTAGTACAATGA
>NW_022162147.1:0-2177 GCF_008728515.1 Papio anubis | reverse complement strand
CGTGGGGCCCGGCTTCAGGACGTTTGGGGCCTACAAAGGCCGCGGAGCGGGAGCTGGGCCGGAGCCGAGTCCAAAGATGTTGTCGTGAGGCCCGGGCAGGGCCTGCGGCCACAGCCGGGAAAAGCGGGAGCTGGGCCCGGAGGGGAGGCCGGGAGGCCGCAACTGGGCCTGGAGAGGCCGGCCTGAGGAAGTTCGGGGCCTGGAGAGGCCGCCAAAAGGCAAAGGCTGGGCCCGGAAAGGCCGTTCCCCGTGACGAATGAGCGGGGCCTAGTGAGGCCACTGGGAGGCAGGAGCGGGGCCCGGCGCAGCTGTCGAAAGGCAGGAGGAGCTCTGGCCTGGGGAGGGCGCCGTCAAGCGAGAGCTGGGCGTGGAGAGTCCGCTGGGAGGCAGAGGCTGGGCCTGTGCAGGCCTCCGGGAGGCAGGAAGCTGGGCCTGGCGAAGCCGACTGGAGGTCAAGTCCTGGGCCTGAGGAGGCCGCCCAGAGGCGTGAGCAGGGCTGGGCCTCAAGAGGTCAGTGGCAGGCAGGAGGAGCTGGGCCTGGAGAGGCTGACCTGAGGAAGTTTGGCAGCTGGACAGGCCGCGGAGAGGCAGGAGCTGGGCCGGCGGAGTCCGACTGGCCGACGAGTTGGGCCCGCAGGGGCCGCCGCGAGCAGGAGCGAGTCCTGGAGAGGCCGACACGAGGCCAGCGTGGGCCTGCAGAGGCCGCCGGGAGGAGGAGCTGGGCCTGGAGAGGCTGGCTGGAGGAAGTCTGGGGCGTGGAGACGCCGTCGGAGGGCCGGAGCCGGGCCCGGAGAGGCCACGCTGGGGCCCGGCTTCAGGACGTGTGGGGCCTACAAAGGCCGCGGAGCGGGAGCTGGGCCGGATCCGAGTCCAAAGAGGTTGTCGTGAGGCCGGGGATGGGCCCGCGGCCGCAGCCCGGAGCAGGAGGAGCTAGGCCCGGACGGGAGGTTGGGAGGCCGCAACTGGGCCTGGAGAGGCCGGCCTGAGGAAGTTCGGGGCCTGGAGAGGCCGCCAAAAGGCAAAGGCTGGGCCCGGAAAGGCCGTTCCCCGTGACGAATGAGCGGGGCCTAGTGAGGCCACTGGGAGGCAAGAGCGGGGCCCGGCGCAGCTGCCCAAAAGCAGGAGGAGCTCTGGCCTGGGGAGGCCGCAGTCAGGCGAGAGCTGGGCGTGGAGAGTCCGCTGGGAGGCAGAGGCTTGGCCTCTGCAGGCCTTCGGGAGGCAGGAGGCTGGGCCTGGCGAGGCCGACTGGAGGTCAAGTCCTGGGCCTGAGGAGGCCTCCCAGAGGGGTATGCGGGGCAGGGCCTCAAGAGGCCAGTGGCAGGCAGGAGGAGCTGGGCCTGGAAAGGCTGACCTGAGGAAGTCTGGCAGCTGGAGAGGCTGCGGAGAGGCAGGAGATGGGCCGGCGGAGGCCGACTGGCCGACGAGTTGGGCCCGCAGGGGCCGCCCGGAGCAGGAGCGAGCCCTGGAGAGGCCGACTCGAGGCCAGCGTGGGCCTGCAGAGGCCGCCGGGAGGAGGAGCTGGGCCTGGAGAGGCTGGCTGGAGGAAGTCTGGGGTGTGGGGATGCCGTCGGAGGGCAGGAGCCGGGCCCGGAGAGGCCACCGTGGGGCCCGGCTTCAGGACGTTAGGGGCCTACAAAGGCCGCAGAGCGGGAGCTGGGCCGGGGCCCAGGCCAATGAGGTTGTCGTGAGGCCGGGGCTGGGCCTGCGGCTGCAGCCAGGAGCAGGAGGAGCCGGGCCCGGAGAGGCCGGCCTGAGGAAGTTCGGGGCCTGGAGAGTCCGCCAAAAGGCAAAAGCTTGGCCCGGAAAGGCCGTTCCCCGTCACGAATGAGCTGGGCCTAGTGAGGCCAATGGGAGGCAGGAGCGGGGCCCGGCGAAGCTGCCGAAAGGCAGGAGGAGCTCTGGCCTGGGGAGGCCGCAGTCAGGCGAGAGCTGGGCGTGGAGAGTCCCCTGGCAGACAGAGGCTGGGCCTGTGCAGGCCTTCGGGAGGCAGGAGGCTGGTCCTGGTGAGGCCGACTGGAGGTCAAGTCCTGGGCCTGAGGAGGCCGCCCAGAGGCGTGACCGTGGCTGGGCCTCAAGAGACCAGTGGCAGGCAGAAGGAGCTGGGCCTGGAGAGGCTGACCTGAGGAAGTGTGGCAGCTGGAGAGGCCGCAGAGAGGCAGGAGCTGGGCCGGCGGAGG
>NW_022162146.1:0-7673 GCF_008728515.1 Papio anubis | reverse complement strand
TGTTTATTTGAAGAGGAGAGAGCTACATTGAAATGATAAAAAAATTTATAAGTTTCACTGCTGACAGAAGGCTGAAAGATAGTCTGACGGGAGGTGGAACAGCATGAGGGAAGGTGACACAGCACGTGTCTAAGTGCCGTGTTAAGAGGGAGTCTCTTATATGTTTGGAACTGTGAGTTCCTTAGTGTGATCGCAGCCTCCAGTAGGACTAGGAAGTAAGCCAGTAGGTTGGAGAGGTGGGCAGGGGTCAAGTGAAATGGAGAATTGTGGGCTCAGCAAAGGAGTGTGTTTTCTCTGCAGCAGGCAGTGGGAACCACAGACATTTGTAAGCGAGAGAGAGGCACGTTCAGATTCGTGGTGTGAGTAAGAGCGATGCCCTGAGATGCAGACTCACACCTTCAGATTCCTGCGGCTGGTACATTGGAGCTGTGAAGCCGGTTTTGAGACAGGGCTGTTGTCTCCCTAGAAGACCCGTTCAAGGCCTGACGGTGGTGCTCATGGATAGAAGACAACTTTCGATCTGGACTCAGCATTTGGAAGGTCCGTGTACACGCTGGTATCTGTTGGGGGTGTCTTGGGCCTCTGAGAAGGGCGAGTGATTTTTCCCTGTGTGAGAACGCAGTGATCCAACTGTGCATATGTCACCTCCTGAGGGTCTTGTTCATCAGAGTGCTGGAGAGAGGGAAATGTTGAGTGAGGGAGGGGCTCACATTCTTCAGGACTATTAGGGAATAAGGCAGTATCCACGAGGTTGGGCCGAGGAGGACCTACCTCCCTGTTCACTGTTCTGTCCCCCGCAGGCTCTTGGTCCATTACAGCAGCATCTGTAGGAGACAAAAGTCATCAAAGCAGCTGGGAGGGCACGTCTGGGTCATCATTTCATGAGCAGATACCAACACACCGGGGGAGGCCGTAGGTGCCTGAGGTCCCTGCCAACAACCAGACTCAGACATTCTATCTCTCTGAGCTGAAGGACCCATCCCATGAAGAGCTCTGAGTTCCCATCCCAGTGATTCTGCCTCCCACTTTCTGCCTGTCATGGAACCTTCTCCTGGATGTCAGTGGCTGCAGGGACATGAGGATACAGTTCAGAATCAGGTAATGGTCTGTGAGCTGAAGGCAGGGACAGGGCGTCTGGTGCTCTCTGTAGAAATCCCTGCCTCTGTGGCTCCTGCCTTGGGCCAGAGACCATCCTGCCGGTGAGGAACACACACCTGCGTGCTCCCATCCCACTTCCCCACACGACTCTGAGGTCTGTGGCCTCTGCTTCGTGAGACTTACTCTTTTTGTTGGAGCACCAGCGATGCAGGAGAAAGAAGAAGATGGTGAAGAGGATCATGACCACTGAGGTCCCAATCAGAACATGCAGGTGTCCGGGGTTACCTGGAGGAAGAGGAGACTCCAATAAGAAGCTAATCACAGCATTTCCTTCTTATGGATTGTCTCTCGTTTCTTGATTGACAGGTAACCATGTGGAATGTCTCCTTAGGACAAGCGGCTTGATGGCGGGAGACCCAGCTTTCTCCTGCTCTCTCAGTTATAGCTCTCACAGTCACCATGGAACCTGCTGAACATACAACTGCTTTAGTTTAGATGTTTGACCCCTTGAAACCTCACATTGAAATTTAACCCCCAGTGTGGGAGGTTGGGCCTCTTGGGAGGTGTTTGGGTCATGGAGGTGGAATCACCATGAATAGATCAATGCTGTCCCACACGACGGGGTTAGCAAGTTCTCCCTCTATTAGTACTCTGGACAGCTGGTTGTTAAAAAGAGCTTGGGGCCGGGCGCAGTGGCTCACGCCTGTCATCCCAGCACTTTGGAGGCCAAGATCGGCAGATCACGAGGTCAGGAGATCGAGATCATCCTGGCTAACACGGTGAAACCCCGTTTCTACTAAAAATACAAAAAATTAGCCGGGCGTCGTGGTGGGCGGCTAAGTAGCTGGGTTAGAGGCATGAACCACCATTCACAGCCTTGTATATTATGCTGGAATCGGTCCCTTCATTTGCACCATGCCTCGTCTTTCTATCACTCCTCTGCCAGGTATTGATTTACATGTAAGAGAAATAAATCTCAGAAAGAAATTAATGAAGCAAGGAATAAACAACTAGGAAAAATCAAACCCAGCAAGCCCTCCCTGCAAATGATTCTACCTCACAAACATATCCTGTATCCATCCACTTCATCTACTCAGTGTCTAAGTCAGCACCACGTTTCACCAGTGGGGCGGGAACCGCCTTTTCCACGGTCTCCTAGATTCCAGTTACACACCTGGGCCTCCCTTATGTTCATGTCAGTCACTATTAATCATGTAGGGATTCCTAGTTAGCCCGAGGTGAATCCAAGGGCTGTGAGTATAAAACACACACTCCTTGTCCTCCTTAGTTTCCTGTGTGCCCAGTGTGCTCTTCTGTCTCTCTCCAGTGGTCTTGTAATTCTCCCATCTCATTCCCAGCATTTCAGGCAGAGCCTCTTCCTTCCACATAAGATTGTTTTCACCTTTGTGCCTTCACGGCTGACAGCTGTGTGTGGAAAATCTTTCCGCCAGTCTTCCATTTTTTTCATTAACATCACAAATACGTGATTAGTGAGACCTTCTCTGTCACCTGAAGTTATACACTCAGCATTATCTATTATTTATTTTAAATTCTGGCTGGGTGCCGTGGTTCACGCCTATAATCCCAGCACTTTGGGAGGCTGAGGCGGTCGGATGACTTTAGATTGGGAGTTGGAGATAGACTGGGCAACATGGTGAGACATCGTCTCTACCAAAAATCTACAAAAAGAATTAGCCAGGTGTGGTGGCGGGTGCCTGTAATCCAAGCTACTCGAGAGGCTGAGGCAGGAGAATCACTTGAACCCAGGAGGCGGAGGTTGCAGTGAGCCAAGATCGTGACACTGCACTCCAGTGTAGGGGATAGAGCGAGACTCTGTCTTAATAAAAATAAATAAATAAATAAACAAACAAATAAATAGATTTTATGCACAGATAATTCCCAATAGATCAGCTATTTATAGGTCCACTTGTGCATTCATTTTCTTTCCTCTCGTTTACCCATCTGCAACGTCAGTGTCCCAAGAGCACAGGCCAAATGCATCCTGTTTACTATTTGTGGAAGGCAGGAGAATCCAGCCCACCCCAAAAATGTGCCTGTCCTAGCCTTCATACCTTGTGAATATGTGATTTTACGTGGAAAAGAGGAATGAAGATTGCAGATGGAATTATGGTTGCTAATCAGCTGAACTGAAAAGGAGGGTATCCTGGATGATATTACGGAGATGATAATGGATTATCTTGGTGAATGCAATATAATCCCAAAGTCCTTAAAAGATGAGGAAGAAGGCAGAGAAAGAGGCGTGGACAAGGAAGAAGGGTCTGAGTGATGCCATGTGAGTCGTGACCAGTCTTTGTGGGTTTTGAGGAAGGAGGAAGGGGACCAGGAGCCAAGGACCGTGGGAGCCTCTAGAAACTGGGACATGTGAAGAGCAGATTCTCGCCTGGAACCTTCGGAGGGAAGGCAGCCTTGCTGTCACCTTGATTTTTGCCCAGTGAGGTGCATTTCATCCTTTGAGCTACAGCACTGTAAGATAATTAAAAAGCCGTTTTGTTTTCATGCACCAATTTTGTGGAAATTTGTTATGGCAACAGTAGGAATGGATTCCAACTGCACAGCCTGAGCATGGGGCCATGGCTGAATGAGTCAGTGAGTCGAAGTGTGCGTGCATGAGCTCTGTTCTCTGTTACTCAAGGCTCTTGCTCTGCTGAGTCAGCCAGGGTTGCCTCATGACCAACAGGAGCTCATTCCTTGGCAAGTGGAACTTCTTTAAAACATCTCACCCTCATTAGATGTTCCCTTCCCTTCCCTCTTTCAAGCCCCCAGGAATTTATCCTCCAGTTAAGAATGCAGGGAGAACAAACACTGCATTTTTCCTGAGAAGGATGTCAGATTTGCAATCATTCTTCCAGCTTGTAGGAGGTCTCAGCCGCAGAAGATTAGAGATTAAGAGACTTCACGGAGCCCTGTGCTGGGCCCAGATCCCTTTTGCTGTTGGAGTGTCTGGAGTTCTGAGAGATGGTGGAAGACAGGCCCACAATCAGAGCTGGGAGGTGCTGAGCCAAGGCTTGACTCCAAGGCTTCCACCTCCCCAGGTTTCCAAAAGCAGAGATAAGAGGGATTCTTTACTCACTGGTTTTGGAGTTTGGTTCAGTGGGTGAAGGCCAACTACGTGAAGGGTTTCCTAGAATAGAGACAGGAGAGAGGTGAGGAAATGAGGGTGCCTGTCCTCTACTCAAGGGAAATCTTTGAGGTTGGTTCACGGCCAACACTGTGTTATCCAACAATGGGTTCTGGGAGTCCTGGGATCCTCTTCTCCATAATTTTTGTATGTGTTACCCATTATCTCGAGACTTTAAGATATAGAGGGAAAACAGGAACACACATTACCTGACTTAAAAATATGTTACAGAGCTATAGTAAACAAAACAGCATGATGTTGGCATAAAGAAAAGTGCATAGAACAATGGAGAAAAATGAAGAACACAGATATAATCTATGCATCTACATTCAATGGCTTTTTTTTTTTTTTTTTTTTGAGATGGAATCTTGCTCTGTCACCCAGGCTGGAGTGCAGAGGTGCATTCTTGACTCACAGCAACCTCCGTCTCCTGAATTCAAGTAATTCTCTTGCCTCAGACTCTTGAGTAGTGGTATGACAGGAGCTGACCACCATGCTCAGCTAATTTTTGTACTTTTAGTGGAGACAGGGTTTTACTATGTTGGCCAGGCGGGCCTCTAACTCCTGATCTCAGGTGATCCACCTACCTTGGCCTCTGAAAGTGCTGGGATTGCAGGTGTGAGCCACCATGCCCAGCCAATCCAATGCATTTTGACAAAAGTGTCAAGAACCTACAATCAGGAAAGGACAGTCTTTTCAATAAACGATGTGGGGAAAACAGGTTATCTGCATGCAGGGAATGAAACTGCACCTCTACCTCTCACCATTCACAAAAGTCAAATCCAAATGAATTAAATACATGAGTCTAAGTCCTGAACCTGTGAAACATGTAGAAGAAAATATTGGGGAAATGCTTCAGGTCATTTGTCTAAGAAAAGACATTTTGTTTAAAACCTCAAAAGCACAAGTAATCAAAGCAAAAAACAGACCACAGGGATTACATCAAACTAAGCAGCTTCTGCACTGCAAAACAAGCAACCAACAAAGTGAAGAGACAACCCACAGAATGCGAGCAAATATTTGCAAACTGTGCGTCTGAGACGGGATTTATAACTGGAAATATAAGAAGCTCACATAACTGAATAAAACAAATAATTTAACTAAAAAATGAGCAAAAGACATGAACAGACATTTCTCCACAAACAAAACATATAAATGGCCATCATGTGTATGAAACACTGTTTATTAACACTCATTATCAGAGAAGTACAAATTAGAATCACAATGAATTATCATTTCACCCCATTAAAACGGCTTTTATCTGCAAGACAGGGAAAACAAATGCTGGCAAGATGGTAGAGAAAGGAGAACCCTGGTATCCTGTTGGTAGGAAGGTAAATTAGTACAGCCATTATGCAGAAAAGTATGGAAGTTCTTTAAGAAACTAAAAAGAGACTGGGCATGGTGGCTCATGCCTGTAATCCCAGCACTTTGGGAGAGCGAGGCGGGCACCTGGCTTGAGGTCAGGAGTTTGAGAGCAGCCTGGCCAACATGGGGAAACCCTGTCTGTACTAAAAAATACGAAACGTAGCCAGGCGTTGTGGTGTGCACCTGTAATCCCAGCTCCCAGGGAGGCTGAGGCAGAAGAATCATTTGAATCCAGGAGGCCTCTGCCTCCCAGAAGGTTGCAATGAGCCTGGATTGTGTCACTTGCACTGCAGCCTGGGCTACAGAGGAAAGCTCTCCCTCGAAAACAAAAACAAAACAAAAACCAAACAAAAACCAAACAAAAGACTAAAAAGAGAATTTTCATAGTATTCACAAATTCACTACTGGGTTTACATCTAAAGGAAAGGACTTCAGTGTATCGAAGTTCTATCTGCACTCCCATGACTGTTCCAGCACAGTTCACACTAGCCAAGATGTGGAGTCAACCTAACTGCCCATCAGTGGATGAATGAATAGAGAGACTGTAGTACATACACACAGTGGAGACTACTCATCCATAGAGATAGTAACATCCTGACATTTGCAGCCACATGGATGGAAATGGAGCTCATTACAAAGAATCCCAATTCTCACCCTTATGCAAGAGCTCTAAAGTGGATCTCAAGAAGGTAGAGAGTAGAATGGTGGCTATCAGAGGCCAGGAAGGGAATGATGGAGGGTAAAAACAACACAAAACAAAAACCAGAACAGAATATAAATGTATTTATGACCACTAGACTTTACACTTAAAAATGGTAAAGGTGGTCAATTTTATAGGTATTTTTAACCTCAACAAATACTTTTTCAAATGAAAAGAAAAGGTTGTAAGGGTTGCTGGTGATGATATCTCTGTGTGGGTGAGAGGCCAGGATGGGCTTCTGGTGAATGGGTAAGGTTGAGGGGCTGAGGGAACCTCTGATCTCCCCAAACTGAGCCCAGTCTCCCTCCTCTGGGTCTGTCCTGACCAGTTTCTCCATCTGCCTGGGTGCCTGGAGCCCTGACCGCGGACCACCACACAGGCCATGCAGGAGGGTTTGGAGGTGCCCTCTCTGCCATCCTCCGTCCTGATCCCGCCCTCACACCGAAGCTTGGTCTTCTCTCTGAACCTGTCCATGCTTCTCTCCATCATCAGCAGCAAGTTCCTCAGCTATGGCTCTGGGATTATAAGACATGGGACAGGCATGGGGTTTCCTCACCTGTGACAGAAACGTGCAGTGGGTCACTTGGGACTGACCACTCGTAGGGTGCAGTACGGAAAGAACCGAAGCATCTGTAGGTTCCGCCGTGGGTCACAGGGCCCAGAGGGAAGTCGGCCTGGAATGTTCCATTGACGCTTGGCACTGCAGGAAGCCTAAGTTCATGGGTCTCCCCCTCCCTGGATAGATGGTACATGTCAAAGGAGCGCCGGGAGCTGCAGGACAAGGTCACGTTCTCTCCTGCCTGCACTGTGGGGCCCGGCTGGGCTGAGAGAGAAGGTTTCTTATATATACCTGGAAGGAGAAGAGGCAATTTCTTCAGGGAGATTCTTCCTTGTCACAGCTCCCCTCACATCTGAGCTGAGAACTCACTCCTCTGATCTATGACCTAATGGTCTCTCTGTCTCTCACCCTCCACCCCGTGTCTCTTCACGTCTATTTCCTCCTTCCACTTTCTCTGTCTCTCTAGGTCTCTGATCTCACTTCCCCAGCCCGTGGTGTGTTTTCCCTTTTTGTATTGTTTTCTTCTCTCTGACCCTCCTTGGATTGTTGACTTGATCTTCCTTTTTCTTTAATTCTGAGTTTCTCACTTTCTGTTTTGTTCATAACCTTCTGCACATTTCTATCTATTATCTATCGATCGATCTATCTATCTACTACCTGTCAATCTATCAATTATCTATCTGTAATCTATATCTATGTATCATGTATCTCTCTCTCTATCAATTGTGTGTCTCTCTATCTATCCACCATCTATCTATTATCTATATCTATGTATCATCTGTCTGTTCCCTCTCTCTCTGTCTGCCTCT
>NW_022162145.1:0-7687 GCF_008728515.1 Papio anubis | reverse complement strand
AACATGATTAATTGTGTGGACATCTGTTTTTATGTTTCCAATCTCAGGTGCCAGATGTGACATCCAGATGACCCAGTCTCCATCTTCCCTGTCTGCATCTGCAGGAGACAGAGTCACCATCACTTGCAGGGCAAGTCAGGGCATTAGCACTTATTTAAATTGGTATCAGCAGAAACCAGGAAAAGCTCCTAAGCTCCTGATCTATGCTGCATCCAGTTTGCAAAGTGGGGTCCCATCAAGGTTCAGTGGCAGTGGATCTGGGACAGAATTCACTCTCACCATCAGCAGTTTGCAGCCTGAAGATTTTGCAACTTATTACTGTCAACAGTATAACAGTGACCCTCCCACAGTGTTACACACCCGAACAAAAACCCCCAGGGAAGCAGATGTGTGAGGCTGGGCTGCCCCAGCTGCTCCTCCTGATGCTTCCATGGGCTGAGAGTGTTCCTCAGATGCAGCCACACTCTGATGGTGTTGGTAGAGGGGGACATGAAGTCACCTCTGCACCCTAATTCTTTTCCCTTTCTCAGCCCCAACTACACAGACATAGCAATCCCTCTCTTGATTTACTAAAGACAGAGATCATGACACCTGAGGAGTCCAGTTTATGGCTTCAGTTGGACTTTATACAACACAGAAGAAGCCACTATAGATATTCTCAGCCGGAATTGTCTTAATACGGAGAATTATGGTAAGCTACTGAAGTCTAAATAAAATGTAGAGATGAATCTCTAAATTTAATGTTTTATTTGCATAGAAATACTTCCCAAATGGGACATACAGGAAAATTCAGTGGTCTTCAATATGTTGGAAGAATAAAGAGAAAGTTAGCATTTATAGAAAAAGGGAATATGTTACCTATGGCTCTTTGAAAAAGTTCATTGGCACGACGAATAGTTGCAAGCTGGTGAGCTCATATGGTAAGCAGTGGTGGACAAAGTGAATCGTAGAATTATATCAAGGTATCTCAGAAGTTGTGGATCAATCTGATTTCAGGTTACAAGAAGCCAAAGCAGTGAAGCTTGCAGAGAATTTAGTTACTGAAATACCAGGGATTCGGTGTAGATCCTGCTGCTCACCACACAGAAAGCCAATCACTAAGACAACAAGTATTGCCAAGGAACAGGCTCTAATCAGGTGCTGCAGCTGAGGAGATGGGACAGCATTCACAAATGTGTCTCCTTGACCAACTAAAATTAGGGGTTTACATAGCAGGGGAGAAATGTGGGAAAACAGGAATTATGGAGGGGTTAGAAAGACAATTTGGTCAACAGGAAGCAGGAGGTCAGTTAGGCAATCACAATGGGTGAAGGGTCTGACGTCTCACTGTCCCGATTCAGTGATATGTAAATTTCAGCTCCTTGATAGTATCTGGGAGGCCTGATGGTTGGTTTACTGAAAAAAGAGCTCAGGTAAGACAGATGTAACTATCTTGAGTTTTAAGACTGGGGAAGTCAATTTCTATGTTTATTCAAAAAACCATAAACATTAGTTCTGTGGGATAATAGGGCCTATTTCAGTTGCATTCTAGAAACAATATTTTTCACCCTGAGCGTCTTTCTCCTCTGATTTTTTGTCTTTGTTGGGTATGACAGAATGACCCAATTCCTGTGATTAATGTTCACACCACAGCCTTTCAAAGCCAGGGATATAGTATTCAGGAAAGTTTATATTAGAAACAGGATTCTCTGGTGCTCCCTCAGAAAACAGAACGCATCTGCCCCTGAAGTATGAGCTATTTAACGGTGTGGTTCTCAGTCCTGTCTGGAAGCTTAAGTCTGGGGTTGCTGAAGTTCTCAGTTTCCTAAAGTATCTTTTCAAGTGTTTCTCCAGTCCTCACCTTTGTCTCTGTGCCTGTCTTAGGTACCAATGGATAATATTGAGTCTTCCTTTTCTGACTTCCAAATCTTATGGGGGGATCTCTTATTGGGCAACTCTATAGGACACGAGAGGTAAGGAGGGATATTTACATAAGTTAAAATGATTTTCCCCAAAAAAGGCCATTTAAAAAATTGTATTTGAAGCCACATGTTGACAACACATCCAGCTTTGTTTTCTTATCAATGCAAACTTACATTTGCAAATATTTTCAGGACTGTAAAGCTTGAAAACATAATTATTTGTCCATGGAATGATCAAACACTTCTATAATTAAGTGGAGTAACATTTTCTTGAAAATTTCTACTCATTGAAATAAAGGAATATATTTAAAATGAGTGAAGCTATGTTAGAAATTATTAGACTTAAATTCAACTGTGGGATTTAGTTTGGGAGGTTGATCACTCCTGTGACCTGTCACAAGAATCCTGTGTCATGTTTAGTCAATGCTGTTTAGTGTTGTTCTTAAACAATTGATATCTACAGGCTGAATACAAGCTCAGTGCCCTGCAGAGGAACCACTCAGCAGAGCACTTTCCTGATCAGCCAGATGATTGTGGACATGAGCATCCATGAACATGAAAACAAATGTTTCCTGTTATAAGCCACTGAGTTGTGTATTTAACCAGTTACCAATAATTAATGCATAAATGCTTCCAGATACACTATTTACACATCTACCTATATAAACATATGTATTTTTTCTTAAATTGGTGGTATAAATGTGAATATTTAATAATCAAATTATGAAGTTATTAAGAGAAAAAGAAAATTAAAACTAGTATTTCAATAAAAATTTAAAATTAATCTTATTTATGGAAAAATGTGTGTATATATTTAAGATACATAGAAGTGAATATATATTTACTTGATAAAATGTTGGCTACCAATATATACAGTATTCACATTTATGTACATACATTCTATTATATATGCAATATATACATATTGGTAAAATATCTGAATTATATACATTTAAATAATTGTTGTTACATTCCACAAAAAAAGGGTAGTCTGGACGACATATAATTCATACTCTTGCTACAGAAAATTTCATTGTAACCTTTATTTTTGAAACTTTACCAAATGGTTGTCCTTACCTAAAATATTTTTCCAATCCAGTAGAGCTCCAAGGGTAGGACTAGAGAAAATTTTGACTAATGTTAAATATTAACCATTGCATCCTGTGAAAGTCTCCATTATGTTCATGCCCACAGTGATGATATGCGAAATAGAGTTCTCACAACAATGGATGCTGGATGGAGTCACATCCGTGCCATTGTCAAGGAAGCCCTGGAAATGTAAAAACCATAACAATGAGTAAACTGCAAGGGTTACATCTGATGATCATATTGCCAAGAGAACAGCTATTTAATAATATTGGCTGTTGGTTTTGACAGATCATCAGGCCTTAAAAGAAAGGCAACAGGATGATTTCAGACAAAGTCATTCTGCAAGAGCTATGACTAGAAGTTTCAAAAATGAGCCATAATAGAGAAAAAAAAAGCTTTACAAGTGAGTATTAATTGAAATGCCAGTAAAGAGCAGGGGCTTTTAACAATGAAGATGATTCAACACATGGACTTCAGTCAGTCACCTTTCCCAGCTTTCCCAGAGAGTCTCACAAACCAATGTTATGGAGGTCCGCGTGGGGACTCAATAATATGAGATTCAACTAACTGAGATGTACAGGGCTACTGGCTCTTCTGAACACCTAATTTGCCAAGAAAACAGACTTCTCCAGAACCTGTAACTCTGTACCACACATCAGGGCTCAGACTACCAACTGGTATCAGGTGATTCAAGTGGACCTTGTGTAACATGAGGAGGGCAGTGGTTATTTTACTATATATGAATTTGCCTTCTTTTTCGGTTATGTTTCTGCATAAAATATTATTTGAGGATTTTCAAAGTGTTTTCATCAGAGTCAGGAAGTTCTTCCACAATATGGCTCTGGATCAAGCAACTTATTTAACTAAAAAATGGTAAAGCAAAGTATAGCTCATGCTTTTGTCATGTGCACAGGTGCAGCTTTCCCTATAGACAGGGAAAAAACCATTATCCATCAAGCAAAGCTGGCACACAAATGCTTGTGCTGTTGAATTGCTGTGCTGTCAGATGTGGTGGAGGCTCTGAAACACTAACTGTGATTGGTGCTTTTACTCCCATAAACAGAATATTTATATCTGGAACATGAGCTGTAGACTCATCATTGTTATGTCAACTGAACAGCTTGAAATAGACGATTTCTATTTTCTCAGGGTTGTGGTTTTCTGGTTGATGGTTCTGAATCCAAAGAGTTGACATAGCAATTGTTTAATTAAATTGGAAGAAACGATATGATAAGCACGTGGCCATTTACACTTAATACAATACTGGACAAGCTGTCAACACAGGGCATTAGGGAGTGTGCTGGGGTGGTAGATCTAGCCCATATAAAGCAAGAGCAAACAGAATTGATTTTACATATTTTAAAGAGGAAGTACAGAAAATATGGACCCTAGGGGACCTTCTGGAATGTTTCTATCAATTGCCATTTCCACTGGTAAAACTCAGAGAAGATTTCAACAGTCATCAGGATGAAGTTCTAGGGATCAGTCACGTGAAGCATTATCTGCACTTGGATGTCCAGTGAGACAAAGGGAAGATGAAACACGTAGTGGGATATGGAGAAGTAAACACAAGAGACAGCCTCCTGGTCAGCTTAAATGTTGAAAAGTGTATTTTTTCTCTTTAGTTTTATCACTGAATCATTTGGATCTGAGAAAAGTGATAATGGCTGGTTAGGCAGAAAGGTGTTTATTATCACGAATTAAATGGATTGAAAACATTTGCGGAAACCAGAGTAGATGGCTCAGGAATCTCCAAGTACTCCTTTTGCTATTCCTTGACCCTCCTCACCCCCATGTTTTCCACAGTCAAGAAAGATACTCTCATTTTATAGGAAACTGGCAAGTGAAGGTATTGTGCCCACAGGACTGTGCTGGTTGGCTGTGACCCAGACCAGGAAAATGAGCACATTTGAGTGAGATCAGGCATTTCCCCTCCCTCATCTCAATCCAAAACCACTCTATAGTAACACATCTGATGGGTAGTCAGAGAAAGGGTTCAGATTTTTAGCAGTTGATAGTTGATAGCAGAGCTGCTGTCCTTCTGGGGGCAGTAGTGAGAAGAGCCTCTCTCTTTTCTGCTGCCGGAGACAGCTTGATTGTGGAGTCTCAAGCAGTAGGAGCTCCTCCCCAGCCTGTGCCAGCAGTAGGATTCTTGGAATTGTTTTAGAGGCTTTGACTGGAGTCTGTAACTTGCTGTATGGGGTGTTCTATTTCCCAGACTCAAGTACGTTGGTAACCAGTGCACGGTGAACCTGCTTCAAAGATGTCATTAACATAGAGACAGAACTGCAGTGGAGGTTGCTGGGAGTAGGGATAGATAAAATGGTGGGGGGGAGTATTGTTTAAGGGGTATAGATATTAATTTTTATCATACAAAAAGAATTCTGGAGACAGTATCAGTAATAATAGCGAACATGTGAGTATGCTTAATGTCATGCACTGCACTTTTAAATATGGTTAAAATAGGCAGTTTTATGTTCTCTGCATTTTCTGTAGTTAAATAATTAACATCTTTATTATAGTATTGTTAGCTCAGAAGACATTTCTTTATTTTGTAATTTTCTTAGCAAATGTTCATAAATAATCACTTTGTGATGTCATTGTTCACAAATTTTGTGTGTGTGTGTGTGTGTGTGTGTGTGTGTTTTGTAGACATGAGGTCTCCCTGTGTTGACCAGGCTGGCATCAAATTCTTGGCCTTACGTGATCCTTCCTCCTCGGTCTCTCAAAGTGCTGAGATTACAGGTATGAGTCCAAACACCTGGCCATAAGAAACAATTTATAAGACATTTCATAGGGGACTTCTTCAAAGTGTATATTTCATTGCAGCCACCTCCAAAGTCAATCTCCTAAGCCATGTTTCTGTACACAAGTTCACTTCTCCCTCTGTGATGTCACATCCCCTCAGCATGAAGTCACATGACACATAGGAGAACAAAAGGAGTCAACCCAACTTTATGAGTGGAAATCACTGCAAAGATCTGGCATTAATAGGGTTTGGAATGCCCTTTTTCTCCACTAGCAAAACAACCTCTGATTCCTCTTCCTGGATTGTTTTTCTCCAATGTTTTCTAATATGTAATGCTAAAGGTGAAGTTAGATCTTTTTTATCGAGTCTAGTTGAATGTATTTCACTCAAAATACATATTGCCTTTAGGAGTATGATAATAAATATTGAATAACGCTTGTTACTACTACCAACAGTCCCTTTAGATCTCCTGTTATCATCCTAAATATTATGACTTAGGGAAAATATTTATAAGGTAGTTAAGACAATATTGATCCTGTTTTCAATATACTTTTGATGGAACACCCACAAAAGTCAAAGAAAATTGTAAAGAACACATGACTAAATAGTCATTAGCCATTCTGGTCACTGTTGAGGTGATGATTAAGAAAAATTCTTAGAAGCAACTAGCTGAGCATTGAAGAACTCTCACGAATTCTGGGAAGATGTGAAATTGGTACAACTACTTTGGAAAACAGTTTGGCAGAGTATTAAACACTCACTGTAAGACCCAGCAACTGCACTTCTAGGTATTTACCCAAAAGAAATAAAGAAATATTCATGCAAAGCCTTGTATAATAACATTTGTGGTAGATTTATCCATAATAGCCCAAAGTGGAAACAGCCCACATGGCCATCAGCAGGTGATGGGATATACTGTGAAATTACTACACAGTTAAATAGTACTCAAAAGTTAAGAGGAACACATCATGAGGACACAGGGCGACATGAGTGAGACTAGGAGACAATTATGCTGCACGAAAGTCACCAGCCACAGAAGAACACGTGCTATATTCCATTTATGTGAAATTCTTAAAAAGAAAGTGGAATCTATACTAACAATAAACCGACCAAGGATTTTCTGTTCTGTGAGGTGGAAAACAAGTTGCTTCCTGAAGAGCAGGACAAAACTTTTCGGAGTTATAGAAAGGTTGTATGTATTGATTTTGCTTACAAGAATGTATTTATTTATAAAACCTTGTTCAACAGTACACTTAAAATCAGTATATTTGATTGGAATCGTTTTTTTTTTTTTTTTCAATAAAATTGGTTAACAGTGAATAGTGAGTAATTGCAAATCCAATTAAGTAACGTTGTCTTCACATCTTCTATTCTTGCAGTGTACTGGAAGCTACATGAGCCAAAAGTTATTTCTGGGATATAATCGCAGCCTGACACTAAAGAACTATGTATCTTCTGGCAATAGCTCCCTTTTCTAGGTATTTTTGGATTCTTCCAAGAATTTAAGTATATTTCATAGGTTAAATCAAAATGGTAGATTTTTAATACACATTTCTTATTTATATCAACTAAAATTCTAAGCAATAAAAAGTCATTAAATTTGGTAAAGAATTTAAATACGAGGAAATATTTTTTAAGTTACGGTAAGAGATCCAACATATCTTATGGTTCATATAAATTTTTCAGAAATTAAAATTGCCTATCCAGTGTTCTTATAAAAACTGTGATACTTTTTACAATGTGTGATCACTAAACGTGTACATATACAGATGGATTCCATTTTTTTTCTTGAGTTTTTTTATATTAAAAACAGATACCAGCCTTTAATTTCTTTGTTTTGTTATATCCATATTAATTTTTAGACTACAGGACATTATGAACTATTATAATTCTGAAAGTAATTTTTTATTCACTTGAATCTTTGTGTAATTTTGATAAGTAGCATGCC
>NW_022162144.1:0-7689 GCF_008728515.1 Papio anubis | reverse complement strand
CTCCGCCTCCCGGGTTCACGCCATTCTCCCGCCTCAGCCTCCCAAGTAGCTGAGACTACAGGCGCCCGCCACCTCGCCCGGCTAGTTTTTTGTATTTTTAGTAGAGACGGCGTTTCACCATGTTAGCCAGGAGAGGCTAGACTTTTATATCCCTGCATCAATCAGTGTTGGACATGGGCTCCATGAGGGCATGTAACCTTCAGTGATGCACCTTTCTGACTTGAAGGGCATTGCCCAATGAGGGAGGTAGCTATGTGGTATCAGCAGCTGATATTACCTGCAGCTAGTGCACGGGCATATTGACTCCCAAGGGAGAATCTGGGTGGAGCACTATAGTATTCATTAAACCCAGTAAAGAAATATTATTTCACACAGATGTGCCCAGGACAGTGGTAGAGCCCACAGAGTTACATAAATCATAATGGTAGCCCTGAAGTACCTCATAAACTGTATATTGTATTTTTTTAAATTGCATATTGTTTGTTTCCACCTACTAGAACATAAGCTCTAGGAGGGCAGTGACTATGTTTTGTTCACCACTGTTTCTCCAGTGTCTAGAAGTAGATTCTTTGAATGCATTCAATTGCAGGCTTGAGATATGAAGAAGTAGGAGTGTGAAGGCCTCATGTCGAGCCATGTCAGGGGACGCAAAGATGGAGCATTCTCTAACCTATGTGAGACTCGGCATAAGGGAAGTACAAGCACTCAGTGTGTGGGTTTCATTCCCACAGTCTGTGGTCTTTAACCCAGTCTCTCCAGATGCCTGTTGAGTTCTTCAAGCATCCAAATGGTTTGGGGAAAGGCTTCAGGTTCTAAATGAGAGGCTTTGTGGGTTAACAGACGGAGAGTCAGAAGATGTGGATTTGAATTCACTCAGCCATGAAATAGTTGTGTGATCTTGGGCTGGGCACAGTGGCTCTTGCTTGTAATCCCAGCACTTTGGGAGGCCAAGGAAGGTGGATCACTAGAGGCCAGGAGTTTGAGACCAGCCTGGCCAGCATGGTGAAACCCCGTCTTTCTTTTTTTTTTTTTTTGAGACAGAGTCTCTCTCTGTCGCCCAGGCTGGAGTACAGTGGCGCAATCTCGGCTCACTGCAACCTCCGCCTCCCTGGTTCAAGCAATTCCCCTGCCTCAGCCTCCCGAGTAGCTGGGACTACAGGCACGCATCACCACGCCTAGCTAATTTTTTAATATTTTAGTAGAGATGGAGTTTCACCGTGTGGCCAGGATAGTCTTGATCTCCTGATCTCATGATCTGCTTGCCTCGGCCTCCCAAGAAACCACGTCTTTACTAAAAAATATCAAAAGTAGCCAGGTGTGGTGGACCTGTAGTCCTATTGACTTGGGAGGCTGAGGCAGGAGAATTGCTTGAACCTGGGAGGCGGAGGTTGCAGTGAACTGAGATGGTGCCACTGCACTCCAGTCTGGCGACAGAGAGAGACTCTGTCTCAAAAAAAAAAAAAAAAAGAAAGAAAGAAAATTGTGTGATCTTGGAGAGTTCTAAGGCCCACTGGCTTCATCTGCAGAATGGAAGCAATAGTATGACTTTGCAGAACTGACTTCAGGACTAAGAGATCTAATGTATATGAAGCAGGGTACTTCTTTCGATTTGTCAGGATGGAGGAGGCTAGTCCTGTGATGAATGGGAATGAATGACAGAAGAGACAGAGGTTGGGCAAACCCCAGGCTCTGTGCTCATAGCCTGCTCCCGGACATTCTCCTGTTATCTCTCTGTTTCCTAGCCTACACACGGGCACAGACAGTAGCTGCTGTTCAGGAATTGAGCTAATGGTTTTAAAGTCTGTTCCTTATCTTTGCTGGGGCAGGCAGTAGCTGTGCAGTGGCAGTGTGCCTGTGCAGACAGAGGGAGCAGTGAACAGCGATAGGGTGTTTCCACCATGGTCATCACTCAGGCCCCGGCTGGAATCAGGGGCCACCTCCGGATCCGCAGCCTCCTGGCCCGGCAGTGCCTGGCAGAGTTTCTGGGTGTATTTGTGCTCATGGTACGTAGGGTCACTGGGGAAAGGAAAGAAGCGGGTGGGCAAAAGTTCCTGACTCCTTCTGGTGTCCTTATCTCTTTCTCTTGGTGTCCCCCTTCCTCCCAACTCCCTATCCGTTTTCGTTTTTATCCTCTCCTCTCTCCTAATCTCCTTTCCTCTCCTTCTTCATCCTTTTTATTCTTGTCACTTTTCTTCCTTTTTTCCCACATTCTTTCCCTTTCTTCTTCCTCCACTTTCCCCATTTCTTTTCTTTTCCCTTCCCTCGTTCTGCTTTTCTCCTTCCCTTGCTTGTCTTCTGTGCCCATTCATTTTCTTGGCTTCTCCCCTGGCCTTCCCAACCTTTCTCCCTGTTGGTCTCCTGGGCTCCCTGTTCCTCATCTCTCCTCTTTTCACCAGCTCCTCACCCAAGGAGCTGTGGCCCAGGCTGTCACCAGTGGAGAAACCAAAGGCAACTTCTTCACCATGTTTCTGGCTGGCTCTCTGGCCGTTGTGATAGCCATCTACGTGGGTGGTAACGTCTCAGGTGAGGAGGGTGGGGTCTGGTCATCAGAGCAGGTGGGACGTGCGTGCGAGCGTGTCTGTCTGGTGATGGTGGAAACGCAAATCCTTCTGTGACTCATGGACATTATCTCCTTGAGCTTGACCAGTGCCCCGGACTGAGATAAGCCTTTGGCCCCACCAGCCCGTCCCCTTTCTGTGTCTCTCCATCCAGTTTCCTCACACTAGTGCTTGGCTCACCTAGACAGAAATCGATGGCAGGGCACGAAGGGCAGGTGCTCTCCTCTTGTGTCCCCCACCTGAAGTCCTCTGGGGGCTTATCTCTGCTCAGAACCTCTCCTGCTTTTCCCCTAGACATCAGTGTGCCTGGCTGGAACCTTGAGACATAGTGCGTTGCTGTGGGAAAAGCAGACAGACTTAGGTTTTTTGTTTTGGTTTGGTTTGGTTTTTTTTGACGGAGTCCTGCTCTGTTTCCCAGGCTGGAGTGCGGTGGCACGATCTCAGCTCACTGCCACCTCTGCCTCCCGGGTTCAAGCCGATTCTTCTGCTTCAGCCTCCTGAGTAGCTGGAATTACAGATGCGTGCCACCACACATAGCTGATTTTTGTATTTTTAGTGGAGATGGTGTTTCACCATGTTGGCCAGGCTGGTCTTGAACTCCTGACCTCAGGTGATCCACCCACCTCGGCCTCTCAAAGTGCTGGGGTTACAGGCATGAGCCAACGCACTCGGCCCAGACCTAAGTTCTAACCTTGGATTCACAGTGTGACTTTGATAAGTTGCTTAACATCCTGGAACCCCAATTTCCTAAGCTGTGTGATGGGAATAATGCTACCTGCCTGAAGAGCTGTAGGAAGGACAGCTGGGTGTGGTGGCTCACCCCTGTAACCCCAGCACTTTTGGAGGCTGAGGCAGATGGATCACCTGAGGTCAGGAGTTCGAGACCAGCCTGGCCAACATGGCGAAACCCCGTCTCTACTAAAAATACAAAAACTAGCCAGGCATGGTGATGTGTGCCTACAGTCCCAGCTACTCGATAGTCTCAGACAGGAGAATTGCTCGGCCCCAGGAGACGGAGGTTGCAGTGAGTCAAGATTGCACCACTGTACTCCTGCCTGGGTGACAGAGTGAGACTCCACCTCAAAAAAAAGAAAGTCATAGAATTAAGTAGGAGGTTGTTACAAGATACAGGTCATAAAGACCTTGCTAGTAAACAGGTTGCAGTAAGGAAGCCAGCTAAAACTCACCAAGACCAAGATGACTACACTGACCTCTGGTCTTCCTCACTGCTACACTCCCACCAGTGCCATGACAGTTTACAAATGCCATGGCAACAACAGGAAGTTACCCTATATGGTCTCAAAGGGGAGGCATGAATAATCCACCCCTTGTTTAACATGTAATCGAGATACAACCATAAAAATAGGCAACCAGCGGCCCTCGGGGCTGCTCTGTGTATTGAGTAGCCATTCTTTTATTCCTTTACTTTCCTAATAAGCTTGCTTTCACTTTACTGTATGGACTTCACCCTGAATTCTTTCTTGCATGACCTACAAATGCTTTCACATTTCATTCTCTTATTTATTTATTTATTTATTTATTTATTTTGAGACAGAATTTTGCTCTTGTTGCCCAGGCTAGAGTGCAATGGCACCATCTCAGCTCATTGCAACCTCTGCCTCCCAGGTTCAAGTGATTCTCCTGCCTCAGCCTCCCAGGTGGCTGGGATTACAGGCATGCACCACCACGTCCGGCTAATTCTGTATTTTTAGTAGAGATGGGGTTTCTCCACGTTGGTCAGGTTGGTCTCGAACTCCTGACCTCAGGTGATCTGCCCACCTCGGCCTCCCAAAGTGCTGGGATTACAGGTGTGAGCCACCACGCCCGGCCTCCTTCTTGTCTTGTATGTCCTTAGCAGCTTGACCTTGTAGCCCTGTGGCCATGCTTTCTCTTTTCACAATGGCAGCCCTGGTTTAAGGTCCAATTCCCAGCTTAGGGGATGATCCTTATCTTCTGTCTGTCTGTGTATTTATATGTATTATGTATGTAAAGTTTATATATGAAAAAGCTTTAATTAATTGGTTTAACAATAAGAAGTGCTTAAATCAAACATTTTATCAGAAAAGTAAAAAGTGGAATGCCCTTTATTTAGTTCATGTGACTTAAGTAATCTTTGGGAAATAAAGACAGTTTGAAAGATTATTGGCAAAATTAAAAAATCTTCAAAAATGTTAACATTTTGGCTGAGTGTGATGGCTCATGCCTGAACCCCAGCTCTTTGGGAGGCTGAGGCGAGCAGATCACTTGAGGTCAGGAGTTCGAGACCAGCCTGGCCAACATGATGAAACCCCATCTCACTGAAAAATACAAAAATTAAGTGTAGTGGTGCAAGCCTGTAGTCCCGGTTACTTGGGAGGCTGAGGGAGGAGAATCACTTGAACCTGGGAGGTGGAGGTTGTAGTGAGCCAAGATCAAGTGACTGCACTCCAATCTGGGTGACAGAGCAAGACTCTGACTAAAAACAAACAAAAAAACAAAACAAATTAAAAATGTAAACATTTGGTCTAAATTATGCAGATATTAAGTTTGCTAAATTCTTTAAGGTCATAAGCTGCTTCTTTGACTATTAAAAATTGTTCAGGCCAGGTGCAGTGGCTCACATCTGTAATCCCAGCACTTTGGGAGGCCGAGACGGGCGGATCATAAGGTCAGGAGATCGAGACCATCCTGGCTAACATGGTGAAACCCTGTCTCTACTAAAAACACACACACAAAAATTAGCTCGGCATAGTGGTGGGCGCCTGTAGTCCCAGCTACTCAGGAGGCTGAGGCAGGAGAATGGTGTGAACCCAGGAGGCAGGTGCTCAGATGGCACCACTGCACTTCAGTCTGGGCAACAGAGCGAGACTCCGTCTCAAAAAAAAAAAAAATTGTTCAATTTAGGCCAAGTGCGGTGGCTTACACCTGTAATCCCAGCACTTTGGGCAGCTGAGGCAGGTGGATCACAAGATCAGGAGTTCAAGACCACCCTGACCAATATGGTGAAACCCTGTCTTTACTAAAAATACCAAAAAATTAGCTGGGCGTGATGGTGTGTGCCTGTAATCCCAGCTACTCAGGAGGCTGAGGCAGTAGAATCTCTTGAATCTAGGAGGCGGAGGTTGCAATGAGCTGAGATCATGCCATTGCACTCCAACCTGGGCAACAGAGGGAGACTTGGTCTAAAAAAAAAAACCCCAAAAACAAAAAACAACGACAACAAAAAAATTGTTCAGTTTATCTACTTTGGAGCATTAGATTAAATGTGTTATTGGTACATGTTCCAAAATTATGAAAAAAATCCTATAATTCTAATATGACTTAGCATATGTTATTAATAACTGTTGCATAACATTTTGTATGCCACAGAAGTAACCAAAATTTCCTAGTCAATGTGGCTTTACTAGTGGCTGTCCTAAGACTTTTTTTTTGAGATGGAGTCTTGCTCTGTCACCCAGACTGGAGTGCAGTGGCATGATCTCAGCTCACTGCAACCTCCGCCTCCCAGGTTCAAGCATGTCCCCTGCCTCAGCCTCCTGAGTAGTGGGATTATGAGTACCTGCCCTATGCCTGGCTATTTTTTGGATATTTGGTAGAGATGGGGTTTCACCATGTTGGCCAGGCTAGTCTCGAACTCCTGACCTCAAGTGATCCACCCGCCTCAGCCTCCAAAAGTGCTGGGATTACAGACGTGAACCACTGCACCCGGCCCTAAGGCTTTTTATCATCCACAGACAATTGTCTTGTTTTGATCTTCTTTAGACAGTGGTTTATAATCAGCCATAGGACTTTAACAGGTGCACTTAAATGCAGGTTTCTGAAACTTTGGAGATTGTGACATTAGAGTAGAGGAAACAACTTTCAGAACTCTCATGGAGAGCTGAAATGTTCATAGATATCAAACAAAAGTTAACTGCATAAACTAAAGAAGACTAAAGCAATCTTTTTGCCTTTGCTTAAAACATTGCTGATCCTTTGTTTTATTTTTCAGAATCAAGGTAACTTTTCTTTTCAGATATTTACAGCTTTTAACAATCCAGTAAAGTACACTCCTGTGAATAACACTTGGAGAATATTTATCTCTCTACCTGATTTCTCCAGAATTTGGAAATTATTTGTGTGTATTCTTAATTTATGGCAATGCAGTTATTTGCATAAGGGTAATAATAATCTGTTTTCTTTTGCAAGAGGACACAATTGGAGAAATTGGTATTTTACCAAGACTTTGACTGGAATGGTGTGCTTTCCATTAAGGAATCAAACTTGACTTGTAAAGCCTATAAAAGCCACTTAGTGAACTGAGCTCATAACCTTGCCTACACAGTCCCTGTACAGGGTTTCTGACCTGTGGTAAGTAAAGAATGTCACCTTCTAAAAGGTCCAGGAGCCCCAAGTTATCTTGGGACCTCAAAAGGAGAGGAGGAATTTACCCAACTCATAGGTATGTGAGGGTACAAACCCATGACAGGGCTCAGCTCTAAAAAAGTCTTATCTAAGATTCTTTCTATGGAACAGAGTTCCATCAAAGACAATTTTAAAAGCCTATGTGAAAATTATTTATTCTTGCTGCACTTCATACAATCATCAGGCCAAGTATAATAAAGCACATCAGTCTTACCATAAAAATGGTCTTTCATAAAAATGGGAAACTGGAGAGAGAAAAATTATGTTTCAAGAACTATGATACACTTGTTATTAAATTCCAGTCTCAGCAGTTGTCTTTAAGTTTGCTTCTGCGATTTAGGCTAACCCTGCTTAATCCTGTGAACCAACCAGTGGCCTCTGACTGCTGCTCAGAAGAAACAAGAGGGATGGGTAATGTAAAAATCTGCATCAATATTCTAATTCTGGGCATGTACTGGAATCATCTAGCAACCCCGTATCAGCATGGTTCCAACAGTTCCCCAGTTCGTGGAAAGCCTTCTAGTTTACTTGGGATAATTTTACTTATTTTGCTTTACTGTTGTGGAATATATAGCTGTTGTAATCTTTGTATAGGAATGCAGGACAAGCTTACTGAATGTTTTCTTAAATTGAACACTTACAAATCTTCCAGAGTATCACCTTCTGTCAGAACTCATGAGTGGCCCTCACCATACCAAAGCTCCCTTCCCTTCCCTTCCCTTCCCTTCCCTTCCCTTCCCTTCCCTTC
>NW_022162143.1:150926-155202 GCF_008728515.1 Papio anubis | reverse complement strand
GGGAGGGGGGAGGGGGGAGGGATTGCATTGGGAGTTATACCTGATGTAAATGACGAGTTGATGGGTGCTGACGAGTTGATGGGTGCAGCACACCAACATGGCAAAAGTATACATATGTAACAAACCTGCACGTTATGCACATGTACCCTAGAACTTAAAGTATAATAATAATAATAAATAAAAAAAAAGAAAGAAAAAACAAGCAAACAAAACTGTAAACCAGACATTCTATTTCCAGCAAAACTATCTTTTAAAACAGAAGGCAAAATAGACATTCATAGATCAACACAGACTAAGAAAATTCATTACACACAAACCTGTGGTATAATAAATACTAGAAGAGCTGCTTTAGATTGAAAGGGATCATCCTTGACTCTTCTGTTTCCCCTCCACATTGAATCTATCAGCAAGCAAGACTTAGTAATTTTATATCCAAAAATGCCTTAAACCCCTCTACTTTAAAAAAAAAAAATCTTCCATTACTATCATCTGAGCAAGAGCCTTGAATTATCTACTGGACTTCTACAATAGCCTAACCAGTTTTCCTGCTTCTACTCATATCCTCCCCTACCACACAATCCACTGTTCCAACAACAGCCAGGGTATTAAAAACAAAAACAAAAACAAAAACAAAAAACAAAGCTAGATTGCACTATTTTCTGCATAAAATCCTCTAATCAGCTTTCCATGCACGTAGGATACTACTTGCCATGACTAAATATGTAATAAATGAACTTTTCTATCATTCTCTACTTCCTTCCATAAGTTCCAGCACACTGGGATCCTACATTCTTGAAATACCCCAAACTCATTCCCAGCTTCAGATTTTTTGTACCTACTGTTCCTTCTACCTCGTGTGTGTCACCAGGAGATCATGACTCAAGGCTGGCTTCTTACTACTCAGGTTGGCACTCAAATGTCATCTCCTCAGAGAAACTTTTCCTGGCCACCCTATCTGAGGTTACCTTACCCACCATCGCTTGCCTCCCTGTCCCTTTTAAAAATTGTGGAATATCATTTATCGTTATCTGAATTGTAATGCTTAATTATTTGCTCACTTGTTTAATGTCTACCTCACCCAATAAAATAAAAGGATCATGACAGGAGAGATCTTAGTATCTTGTTTATCACTGTATGTCCAGGACCTAACACAGTATTTTTAAATTACTGAGTAAAAATTTACATATATTCTAAAACTTACACTAAAATATAAACACTTTTGTGTTTATATTTTAACTTCTGAACCCTTAAAAGACTTTAAAAAGTTTTGTTCTTATTTAGTATTTTATAAATGTCATATTTTATAATTTATACCAGTCTTCTGCCTCTTCTTAATGAAGAGAAAAAAGTGAGTAATCCTCCAAAGTTATCTTAAGTATTGCAAAGAAAGTGGGTAGCCATAGATAGACAAGAACTGTGTCTGTCTTGCTTACCACTGTACTATGGTACCAAGAACAGGGTCTAGTATATGGTAATCATGAAATAATTACAGAATGACACATAAATGAGACTCTCAAGAGTTGGAAGACAGAGGAAATGCTCTGGGGGTTGGTGACAATGTGTTACTCCCTCCATCCCCAGTCACCACTTTTCTAGTTCTTAAGAGTACTCTTGAATATATCTCTGTAACAGACTAAATTTCTTAAGGGCATGGAATATGTCTTTTCTGTTTTGTATTCCTTGTGAGTAAAATTGGCAGACAGAAGATGTTCAATAATTTTAATAATTTTTTCAATGAAATGCCAGAGCATTGGTGTCTTCATTTGTAAAAGGGAGGTAACAAGATTACCTACTTCAGACGGTTATTGTAAGAGAAAAAAAAAAAACCCTCAAAAACCAAAAAACCATACAGAAACACCCCCCCCAAAAAGAAGAGTAAGTGAAAGGAAAAAGAAAAACACCTCCACAAAGTCTTCTTTTAGCTAGCTATTAGGTTAGAAAAGTGAAGAGAACTGATTAAACTTCCTCTTCTCCTATAAACTATTCGTATGTATTCAGCTACCTAGAGGATAATAAGCTACTAATAATATAAGCTAATAAGACATCTTACTATTTCAGCACCAGACACTGAAACAGACCACCACCACCACCACCACCACCACCACCACCAACATAGTCAGGTTAGCTTATAAGCAAGACCAAAACTTGGGTAAGAGAACTTCCCAACTCACAAGTAGGGAAAGAGAATTAACTATACTGACAATTTGGGGAATCTAATAGTACAGAGCCTTCGTATATTCTAAAGCCTAGAGGGTATCCTTTCAGTAGAGATTTTATGAAAGAAATCAGCAGTATTCCAGATGTCCCAGTAGCTGCAATGCTCCTTCCCTCATACGTTTAAAAGAAGACCTAAAAAACTACTACTATACTAACACAATCTAATAACCTATTATTGTGGCTTTAAATCTTAAAAACTGGCAACCCAACACATCAACTAAGCATCTTAAAAGCTGTTTTTGAAAACGAATTTTTACAGTTCTAATAAGTAGAATCTAAACTTAAACGATTATTATGGCTTAATTCCTACAGGGTGCCAACAAAAACATGAAAAATACGCTATCTCAACAAAACTAACCCATTAAACATCTTCAAAAACTTTCTCTAAACAAATTCTTAGAGTTATTAGAATAGAAAAATAAATATCCAGTTTAATTGTTTGTTTAAGCAATCTTTCAGTAAGAGCCAGTTAAGATTCAAAAACGTAATTAACCTCAGATTGTGATTTTATTATTGATGAGATACAGGAAAGTATCTAGGTAGCTTATAAACAATTCACTTGAGGGGGCTGTAATTAAAATATCAAATTTTATTCACTGGAGTTAGATTATATTTAAAATAAATATTTACTTGAAAATTGTATATTTTATATCATGGTAAAAACCTTATTGGAAAAGAACTTTAAGATTAGTTATTTCACTTACCAAAATGCAGTCCACTTTAGATTGTACAGTTTTGCTAAAAGAAAGAGAAAGTTAGGTTAGTAAAATGAAAAGTTTATTAACTATCTGCAATATTCTCAAAAAGATGTGGTAATTTAGTCTTTCTTACTATGAAAAAATAAATACAGCTTCCTATTAAGATTAGGGATTGTAGCCTAAAACTGTGTTTTTCACAAAGCAAAACAAAAATCTATTTCCCATTCAGTTTACTAAATTTAATCTTAAAGCATGGTCAAAATATTTCCTAAGTTTGTTTTGAATAAACAATTAAATTTTTAACTGTATATAAGTGCAGATTTATTACTATATTTACAAGTATGGCACAGAGCTTACAATAATTACGATTTTTACTGTCTGCCTGCCACTCTGGACAATAATTTGCTTAGCACTTAAAAGTCATAATGATGGACTACAATCTGTAACTGGTAAGGCTTGATACATAAAAGATTCTGTTCCCCCCTCTCTGTCTCAACACACACACACACACACACACACACACACACACACACACACACCAGTAACAAGAATCCCTAGACATAAAAGCAATAATAAAAGATTAACTAATATAGTAATAAATTGGGAGGGCAGAAAAATACTTAGAAATAAACAATACAATAAAGCCACTATACATCAATTTAACTGAACTACTGAATATAAGTGAACTGTTAATATATAACACAAATGAAGCCAGTATAAAATAATTTAAACAACTAACCTTTGGATTTTGTTATAACACATAGGAAAGTGCAAATGCAAAGAAATCGTGCAAAGTGTTCAGGAACAGTTAACACTCAATCTTTAAAAGATGTTAAAACCAAATTGTCTTCTGTAAAAAGTTATAAAGCCAAATAAATGTAAACCAAAATTGGTTATTTGCCTTTGTATGTAGTCATACAGCTAAGCTATAATGTAAAAAAAAATTAGTATTTAAATCTCATTTAACACAATCAATAACAAAATTTTATACATGTACCCAGATTTCAAATTTCATTTTCTAAACAATAAAATATGACTGGATTCAGTTTAATTGCAAAGTTCAGAACGACTAAAAAGAGCAAAAAAAGTAAAGAATAACTGTAGGTTAAGAGGGACTGAATTCCCCTTCCCACAATCCTACAAAAGATTTTTAGAGGTTTTAAAATCTCCTTTTGGGATAACTTATATAGCTTATAATTCATTGGCACCTAACTTGTGCTATTTTTCTCTCTTCTCAATAACTCTCAGTTTCCTCTGAGATCTGAGAGTAATCTATAGATTAAGAATTGCTATATATGCACCCAATACAGGAGCACCCAGATTCATAAAGCAAGTCCTTAGAGACTTACAAAGAGACTTAG